>NW_026775178.1:0-6000 GCF_963082965.1 Carassius carassius
TTTTTGATTAATTTCATAATTATTAATGATACCTTACTGTTATTATTGGTTATTATAAGATATTATTCAGATTTTCCTTTTAATTGTTCTTACATGCTTATTTTAAATTTTGATTTAAACCAGTTTTGAATTTTTAATTTGAATTAAGTTTTCTGCTCACCAGGGTAAGCACAGAGAGGGAGTACGCCCCCTTGTGGTGAAAACCAGCTACTTCTTCTCCCGTGTTTCATTCCTGTCTTTTGTTATTTTGATTTTTATTCTTTTTCTTCTCTCTTTTGGCTTAGGTTATTTTGATAATTACCATTATTATCATAATGTTTTGTTTGTCGTTTTATCATTATTAGGTAAAGCTGTTACCTCTCATTTCTACATATATATTTACTCAGTTGATGTTAAACAAACCAAACCAAACCTTAATTAACTTTAAGTTTCTTTTGTTCATCCTTTGTGTATTTGATTGTAGAACTCCCTTGGTGAATGGACAGTCATCTCAGGTTTCCAGTTAGCAAGGGAGCCGACCACCGTTACCGACACTGGCTGTGAGTGAAACTCGGTTCCTCTTATCTCTGTCCTATGCGGCATGCAGTGGAGACATCAGCAATTTGGCACTCCAAAGGTAGTCAGTCAGTCCAGCCGACACTCACAACGCAATCTCTGGGTCCAGTACCTAATCCGAGGCCTAAAACGGGGGCCACTCTCTTTTAAGAGAGGGTTCTAGGGAACAGCCCAATTTTGCAGTGCTGTCTGGCGGTTGACATCTTGGTGTTGTCAGATTGTGTTAAAAGTCACAAGCTGTTTGAGAGGGCGCAACGCCAGAGTAACGGAGGGCCGGGGATACTGCGGTTATGTGTTTGGGGAGCGCCGGAGAGGTTGACCAAGCCACTGGTTTCCACCTGACTGGCTTCAATTCACCCAGGTGAACCAAATGTGATAAAACCCACCCACTTATTATAAGCCACAGAATATTAGATATTCCCCCGAATATATTTTAAGTGTTTGACCCATTTGCTTCTTCAAGCCACACCATATTCCTAGGTTTCTTACCCAGATAGCCCACTCACCTGTTGGCCCTATCTTAAAATCTAACAGTAGGCTTAGGCCTCCTTATTCTCACTAACACCTCGTGTTACTATTGTTTTTATCTCATTTCAAGTGTTGTGTTTCACTTTGATCTTTTTCTATCCTCTGTTCTGTTGTGATTTGTTTCTTTCATTTCACATAGAGACAGTAACCTGTGAGAGCCACCAAAGAAGCTAAATAGTAGAGCGACAACCAGCAGCCGGTGTCATCACGCGACCCGCTAGGCTACTGCCTGTCAAATCTCCATTTCAGGTCCTTCGTTGACCTAAGTAAATTGGCTACTGAACTGTCTGACTGTTTGCATCAGTTAGCCCCCAAAATTCTCATAAACGACACAGCCCATATGAATATAGCTCGTTAACCTTAGAACGAACTTGCATTGGTCTTTTTGTGTGTGTGCTGTGCTTCTCTCACCGACAGTGAGTCAGGATGTTCCAGTCATCCAGTCCAGCAGTCCACGGGGTCACCTCTCTCTCGACATGGTTGAAAGCAGTGACGACCCCCTTCCTGCCCAAGGACGCCAGTAACCTGCAGTACCCAGAGCATCTAGACACCGAGCTAGATGAACTGATGGCACACGATCCAACCCAAAGCGACTACTACAAAGAACTCGCCAGGATCCTCGGAAGCCTAGTTCACATTCTCGTCACCCAGGCATGGCTCAGTGAACGGAGCAACATCGACCTTGAAAAGCAAGCAGCAATGCTTAAGCTTCAAGCGGAGGAGGCCTGGAAGGACCAGGCCCGAACCCAGAGTCGCCTTGATCAGCTCCTCCTCGAGACCCAAAACCAGCGCAAGAAAGAGGACGACACAGATCCAGAGCTACAGAAAGAAGTAGAAAGACTTCACAGTGCCCTGCAAGATCTTCACCTCGACACAGATCAGAGAGAACAGCTGGAGAGAGAAGCCAGAAAAGAACTCAACAAAAAACTCCAGCAAGGTGACGCTCTTCTAAAAAGAGCAGAGACTGAACTGAAAGAAAGAGACTCTAAAACCTGGGCCTGCAAAATACACTTGCAAGCGGCCAGAGCTAAAATCAACGAGCTTACTCTGCAGAGAGACGAGCTCCAAGATGAACTTGACACTGTACAAACAGAACTGAAACATTCTGACAGATTACAGAGTGGCTGGATCAGAGAAACGCACACCACAGAGTTTCTCCCGGCCCGCCACTCCAACCCTTTCAGCCAAGAACCCAGAGCTGAAAAAGGGAATGTAAGCTCACGGCTCAAGAAATCACCAGCCAGCTTACAAGAGCACCTGTCAACAACGGAGGGGGGAGAACCCTTCCAGAGAACGCGTGCCACTAAACCCTGCATGGCTCACCGAGAACTTGACAAGATAGCCAGAAACATCCCTACATGCAATCCAGATCCTGCAGGAGGACATGACGTTCACGCTTATTTACAAGACATTGACTTTCACTTGCAAACTGTCACCAACGTGACAGATGTGAACACATTGTACCTGTTAAAAATCACGTCCATCCGTCATGTGCATATTTTTCTGGATCGTCAACCAGAGACTGTCAAAGCGGACTACCAGCAACTGCTACAAACTTGAATTCTCTGATCCAGACTCAGACCATGGGCTCCTTATTGCTATGGACCTCAAACAGGGCCGACTTGAAAACCCACAGACTTTCTATAGTCAGCTACGAAAAGCCTACTTCGGAGCATGCAACGAACCAGGTATGGAACAGGATGTCGACTTAAAAACTCTGTTCCTCCGAAACCTACATGCCAGTTGGAGTTTTCATCTCAGAGTCCCAGCGTGTCCGCGTAACATGACTACACAAGAGTTACGGAACTCAGCCCACAAAGCTTGCACCAAGCAAAAGACTATTTATGAAAAGACTGTGGAAAAACCCCACAATCTCTGTCTCTGAGCACTGCTTGGAGTTAACCCTAGAGGGCGCCCTACAACACCACAGTCACAGACCTTTTTACAGAGAGTCAATACCGTTCCAAGCCAGCAGAGGGCAACACAATCATGGTGGTGCTCGTCCAAAGCACCAGAGCGAGCGCTCTGAACGATTTTGTGACCAGCGACCCAAAAAGAGCCGATCCCCACCATCCAGGACACAAAGCCCCGACAGCCGGCAGTGGAAACACTCTCGACATGACACTGGTAAGCTCAAGCCTGAGCCCACATCAGAGAAACATAGGGCAGCTACGTCTGAGACAGCAGAGATCCTGAGGGTGCTGAAAGAGCTTCTTTACATGAAAACTCGCAAGGAAGACAAGGAAGATGAACCAGACTTATGTCTAAGCATAAGAACTGAAACCAACACCCTGTCTAACTGCCATCTGTATGAGTCAAGCACCCAGAACACTACTCGTCATCCACAGACCACAGAGCTAACTGTCACATCACAAGGTGACAGCATCACCCAAGCTCCACAGCTGACAGCTGCACACCCTGAACGAGACAGCACAGGTCCTTACACCAGGTACCACAAACACAAGGTACCAGAAAATGCTGTTTTGACTACCTGCCTTCGCAGCGTGCCCTGCCCTGATGCCAACATTCCTGGGCAGCCTTGTCGAAAAGGGGGTGGGCCAAAAAGGAGTGAGCATGGAAGACCTGATCGACAGAGGATCAAACCTTACGGTGATCTCATCTCACCTTTTCAAAAGACTCCAATTTGAAGACAAGAGACAAGATCAAACTCTTACACCTCAAAACTTGTGAACTGAATGTACAGTCGTACAGTCAGAATGACATCCAGTTTGAACAGGTTGTTTCCATTCACCTGACAATCGGTCCGATGAGTCTAGTACATCCTATTTATGTCTCACCAATGAACACTCATGCATTTCTCATTGGCAAAGACCTATTAGACCACTTTGACCATTTACTGAACTTCAAACAGCTAAAAGACTTTGCTCAAGTGCAAGAACCCCTTTCCCTCCAGCCACACAGGTTGCCAGGGCCAGACTGTCAGGTCACAGAGGTCACGGGAACTCCCACAGAGCCAGACTGTCAGGTCACAGAGGTCACGGGAACCCTAGCAGCCAGCCATGGGTACACAGCCCCGACGGCAGACCAAGGTTCAAGTTCACTCCTCTGCACCTTAGTCAACGAACAGGGTACGGTGGTACCAGCTTACACCAAAGGGGTCGCTGTTTGGCTCAACCTTCAATGTGGTCAAACCTTAAACCACATGCTGGGTTTCTTCCAATCCTCAACTGAATGTGTGGAACTCGGACACACACTTGAAGCCACACCCCTCACTGAAGTGTCATCTTGTATAGTCTACATCCTGTGCAACAACTGCACGGCAACTGACATCAACATTCCCAAGGCCTACCGGCTGGGATGGCTAGTGAGCCATGAGTTTAATGACTTTGAACTTGTACTACCTGTCATTGAGCCCATTCCACCTGCACTGATACCCAAAGGGAGTACAAACAACGCATTGTTCACTGCACCCTTCAAATTCGTCGCCATCACATCTGTTATGTCGGTGAGCAAAGACCAGGTGTGCAGAATGGATCTGACAGATGACCAACACCTCGCAGTATACACAGTCTCCCACCAGAACGTCAGTGAGACTGATGAAGCTGCTACACCTCTCAATACCGAACTGACTGATGACACACCGACGGAGGAGCCTTACACAGGTTTTCAATCTCAAGTGCAGCAAATTCTACAAGACGCTCATGCACTTCAGAGCGATACAGATCGCCAAAGACTCGGACAAGTTCTTTATAAGCTCAAAGAATCCTGTGCCAAAGACTTTTTAGACTGTGGTCTTACCAACCTACACAGGGTGCACATACCTACGCACCCTGATGCTCCTCCCACTTCTGTCAAACAGTACAAGATTCCCATCGCCTCACACAAACCAGTGCAGGTGATCATTGAATCTATGCTGCAGAAAGGTCTCATCCATCCATGCAACAGCACCTACTCAGCCCTCATCCGGCCCGCCCTCACAACTAACTGCGAGAGGCGACCCACCATTGACTACAGGAAACTGAATCAACAGGTGCCACTGTCACGATGGCACAAGACCCAGCTGGAACAAGAAATGCCCCGAATCAGAGGAGCCACAATCCTCCCTACACTTGATGTGGCCTCTGGATTCTGGACCATTCCGGTGCACCCGGAAAAAAACAACACAAACTGGCATTCACACTTGGCAACCGTCAGTTCACCTTAAACAGGTGTCTGTTCGACTATGCCGACTCACCAGCTGAATTCAACATCTGTTTGAACAAAGCCTGTACAGACTCTAACTATGCTAGACTCAGTTTCGTGTGCCATCTTCCATGCTGTAAACAGAATGGTTTCAAAACTGCAAACAACAAGCCAGTCAAACACCAACACCTGTTCCAGCAATGTGATAACATCACAAAAACACACAATGTGACTGTGTACTGGAAGAAGGTAAAAGGACACTCGAAGCTACCAGGTCTAGACAAGGACTTAAAAGATCAAACTGACACCCTTGCCAAAACTGGCGCACTAAACAACAGGCTGTGGTCACTCCCAACCCACCCACCCACATTAAGGGTTGAAGTGATTACACACAGCATAAGAACTTTACTAGCTAAACTGCCTACCTCAGAAACGCTTACACTGGCTCCGTTGTCTACAAAGACCAACATAGCGGACATGTGGGCTTCTGAGACCTCCATAAGGACTTTGTTTTACCACCTCTCAGACCCCTCCATCCACCCTGGCACCCAGTCTACAGTCACTGACAACCAACGCCCCAGACCACTGCATGATACAAAGGACATGCTGCGTGCACAGAACAACATTGTGGGTTGTGCACCGTCTAACATCACAATGCCAGGACTTGTAATGCCACGGAGCAAAAGGGGGAAAATGCCAAAATATTTCCATGACGCATCATGTGCTGCACCACGCAGCACCAGAGCCACTGACAAGACACTGAAGCAAGCGTCA
>NW_026775180.1:12500-15814 GCF_963082965.1 Carassius carassius
AGATAGTCTGTGTTCTCCTCTTCCTCCTCACGCTCCTCTTCCTCGTTTTCAGAGCCGTCCTGAACACGTGCACAACCACACACAGCTGATTAAACGATGCACAAATGAGAAATGCATCCTCATCTGTCTCTGAACACTCTCAGGTGAAATCTCAAATTAACTCAATGCTTTATTTCAAGCGCATTTATCATAAAACAACAGAAAAAAAACAACAAAACAGAATAGCTCATTTTTGATATATAGAGATACTTACTACTTTTAATATATATATATGTATGAAATGTATGTTTTATTTATAAATTAACAGGTGCTTTAATTAAAACACATCTTTATTTTATTTAAATGAATGTTAAATCAATTTAGAATGCATAAAATGTGAATTTGAATATAGTATATATATATATATATATATATATATATATATTATTACATTTTATAGATTATGCAAAGTTATAAATTTTCTATATAATATATTGGTATTTAATAAAAATGTTTTATTTAAATTAATATTAATACAATAATTTGAAATGAAAAACATTTATAGGCAGTTATAAATGCTGGTGTGTGTGTGTGTGTGTTATTGCTCTCATCAGTAAACTGAGCTGTGAGAGAGGAGGCGGGGTTTACAGCTGTCAATCACACGTCTGAGAACAGTCACCTCCTCCTCAGGTTCATTCATCTCGCTCTCGTTCCCAGACTGCTCCTCGGTCTCCGCTCCTCGCTCGTCTTCGTCATCATCATCCTCCTCCTCCAGAGACTCGTTCTCGCCCATGGAACTGGAGGAGCGGCCGTCTTTCTCCAGACCTGGACACACACACACACACACACACACGACAGCATTCCTGAAGAGCTATTCTTTGTCTGAGCTGCTGTATCACTGAGACTCTTACACTCGCTGCAGGAATGTGTGTCTTTCTCTCAGCACACGCCAGAGACTGAGCGCATTAAACAAAGCTGTGTCTGTGTGAGGAATGCTGCTCGACGGGGAGAGCAGAACAACTAGAACAACCACTGCACACACACACACACCCAGTTTGACGAGGAACTCTCTCTCCAGCTGTGTGACCTGAGCACAGGCCTCATCCAGAGACGAGCACAGCTTCATTTTGGGCCGCAGCAGCTCCAGTGTGTCTGTGATCATGTACTCGATGTCGATGGGGAACGGCTGATCTTTAGTCCACACGTCCAGACTCTTCTTCCACCAGACGTACCTCTGAAACACACACACACACACACACACTGTGCTCAACACCATTTATATAGTCTGGAATAAATAAAAAATACATATGTTTTGAAAGAAGTCTCTTCTGCTCATCAAGGCTGCATTCATCTGATCAAAAATACAGAAAAAAACTATTTTAGTGAAATGTTGTTACTATTTTAAATAGCTGTGAATCTGTGTTAAAGTGTAATTTATTTCTGTGATGCTCCGCTGTATTTTCAGCATCATTCCTCCAGTCTCAGGGTCACATGATCTTCAGAAATCATTATGATTTATCTAGAAACATGTCTGATAATTTGCAATGTTGAAATACAGTAGTGCTACTTTATTTTTTTGTTAAAAAAAAAAAAAAAAAGATTCATCAAGGACACATTCAATTGATCAAAAGTGACTTTAAAGACATTTATAATGTTGAAAAAAAAATTTTTTTCAAATAATTATAGTTCTATCGAACTTTATATTTATCAAAGAATCCTGAAAAATAAAATGTATCAGTTTCCACGAAAATATGAAGCAGCAAAAAACCTTAACGCTGGTAATAAGAACCATTATTAATAACAGCATTATTAATTAAGCAGCTAATGAATAGATAAAAATTGAAATATAAATTGTACAAAAACACATACATATTTAGACAATCTTGTATTATATAATATAATTTATATTAATAATTAATTTTTTTTAAAAATGTTTTTAAAATGATTTCATTATGATGGAATTTAATTATCCCTGAAATTCAAGTATGAACAACTAGAATTTGGAGCTCAGAATGATGCCAACCTTTATTATTTGATTCTATTGACAGCCCAGGTTTTTCCACCAATCACAGGAGACGTGTCACACGCTCATCTGTCTGTGATTGGCTGGTCCTCACCTGGAAGTAAACGAGGAAGCAGTCGAGCTTCTTCTTGCTGGAGCCGCGGTCGAAGTACTGTCCGCAGGTGTCCAGCAGGGTGCAGACCAAGCGGATGCGGAACAGGTGCTCGGGGGGGTCCAGCGGGCTCGGAGAACCGTCTGTGTTCACGCCGAACGAGATGAAGGAGAAAAGCGTGCGGAAGACGACGGCAGACTCCACCATACGGTAGTTATACAGCTCGCCCAGAAACTTAGCGCTGCTGATCCGCCGCTGGTTAAACTTGGGCTGGTTCACCTGAGAACCAAACACATCAACACAAACATCTCTGCATTATACCGCACAGTAAGCTGCTGTTCAATACAGTCAGTTCTGTTATTATAACTGCACTGGAGTAGAAATAATGCAGTCAAGTAATGTCTTGTAAACACACACACACACACACACACACACACACACAGACCTCCATGCCGAGGCGGATGTCCTCCAGCAGGCCGTCCACCACATGAATGCCCACGTCCTCCTGATACGACACCAGTCCAGCCAGCAGGTTGGCCACGCAGTGGATGCTGTTGTACTTGACGTTCCAGATGTTGATCAAACAGCAGATCAGATAACTCTTCTCATCAGCATCATGCCACGGCAGCTTCCTCATCTGCCTCAACACCTACACACACACACACACACACACACACACACACACACACACACACACACACAGAGACACACACAGAGACACACAAACACACACACACACACACACACACAGAGACACACACAGAGACACACACACACACACACACACACACATACACACACACACACACACACACAGAGAGAGACACACACACACACACACACACACACACACACAGAGAGAGACACACACACACACACAGACACACATACACACACACACACACACACACACACACACACACACACACACACACACACACACACACACAGAGACACACACAGAGACACACACACACACACACACACAAACACAGACACACACATACACACACACACAGAGAGACACACACACACACACACACACATACACATACACACACACAGAGAGACACACACACACACACACACAGACACACACACACACACACACACACACACAGAGACACACACACACACACAGACACACACACACACACACACACAGAGAGAGAGACAGAGACACACACACACAGAGACACACACACACACACACACACACAC
>NW_026775181.1:0-5000 GCF_963082965.1 Carassius carassius
GAGTGGATTGCATAAACATACGGTCTGGAAAATACACACCACACAAAACAGTAAGACAAGTTTTTTTATGCTATGTTTATGAATAACATGTTATGTTGTGCACAAATGACACATAATCTATTTAAATTTAACAAACAAGCATTAAATGTCCAGAACAGAAATCTAAAAATCATAATTCTTCTTTGATTTTGTTGTCATATTTAAGTTAAAGGTTTTTGGAAAGGGGATTTTGGATTTTTCTTTTTATCACACCATAGATCAGAAAATACTGTCGAGAGACGTTTTGAATGTTTTGAGATGTTTTAAAGAGTAAATTGTTGTATAAATCAGTGTGAATGAAATATTAACAAACTCCTCAGTAAAATCCTTCAGAATAGAGATATGGATTATATGGATTATGGATTATAATTGAAAACTACTTGCGCAAATAGATAAAGGGCACTATAATAAACACTTAAATGTGTATTTTGGATGTTTTCTTTCCACTAGTCTGAAATAAAGCAAACTCTCACAATTGACCAGTGCATGGAATAACCCTGGGTTGTCCTGAGGTGTCTCAATTTTTAAATGGCATTTAAAGTGGAAGACGACAAAACTGCAGTGTTCTTAGAATAAACAGAATGTAATCGCTTGTGTGGATGCTAGTATAGTTATTACTATCTACGGCCTGTCTCTCTGACCTCTACTACTACGCTCTCTATTCCAGTTGGTCTCTGGAACTTCCACTCTGCAGTTAACAAAGACGACTTCATTTCTTCTCTTGCTACTCATTCCCGTCTCAACCTCATGGCACTGACAGAGACTTAGATCAAAACTTGAAGATACTGCCACCCCTGCAGCCCTCTCCACTAATTTCACTTGTTCCCACACTCCTCGTACCACTGGGAGGGGTGGAGGTACGGGTCTCCTTGTATCAAAAGAATGGAAATTTGATCTTCAGCCATCACCTACAGGTAATGGTTCATTTGAATCACATGCCATTACTGTAACCCACCCTGTTAAAATCCACTTTGTGGTCATTTATCGTCCCCCAGGTCAATTGGGAAACTTCTTGGAGGAGTTGGATGTGCTGCTATCAAACTTTCCTGAAGATGGTACTCCTCTGGTACTGCTTGGTGACTTCAACATCCACCTAGATAAACCCCAGGCTGCTGACTTCAAAACTCTGATCACCTCATTTGATCTCAAGCTAGTGTCTACTACAGTGACTCACAAATCAGGCAACCAACTGGACCTCATCTACACGCACTGTTGCTCTGTGGACAACTCTTCAGTTGCTCCACTGCACACCTCAGACCACTTCCTCATTACTGCTAACCTAGCACTTACTCCTGAAGTGCCTCACACTCCAACGCAGGTCACCTTTCGATGGAACCTACGCTCCCTCTCTCCATCTCTACTATCTTCTGTGGTTTCATCCTCGCTTCCTGCACTCTCTCAGTTCTCTGCTCTGGACACGAACAGCGCTACGGACACTCTTTGCTCCACTTTAACATCTTGCTTGGACAACTTTTGCCCACTGTTGTCTAGACCAGAACCTCCTCCATCGACTCTTACAGTGGACAACTTTGCAGTTTTCTTCACAAATAAGACGAGATCCATCAGCGGCCAATTCTCCACACCGCAGACTGAGGACAACTTCACAATGACCGATGCACACTCTTTCTCCTCCTTCTCTCCACTCTCAGAGATGGACGTCTCCAAACTTATCCTGTCCAATCATCCTACTACTTGTCCACTTGATCCGATCCCGACTCACCTCCTCCAAGCGATCTCTTCTTCAGTCATACCTTCACTTACTCACATTATCAACTCCTCTCTTCACTCTGGAACATTTCCCTCGGCATTCAAGCAGGCTCGGGTAAGCCCACTGCTCAAGAAACCATCTCTAAATCCAGCACTTCTAGAAAACTACAGACCGGTATCCCTTCTTCCATTCATTGCAAAGACACTTGAGCGAGCGGTGTTCAACCAGTTTTCTATGTTCCTTGTACAGAACAACCTCCTGGACAGCAACCAATCTGGCTTCAAAAGCAGGGTTAGTTACTGAAGCCCTGCGACTAGCAAGAGCAGCTTCAAAATCCTCAGTACTCATCTTACTGGACCTTTCTGCTGCTTTTGACACTGTTAATCACCAGATTCTCCTGTCCACCCTCAGAAAGATGGGCATCTCTGGAACCGCACTCCTGTGGGTTAAGTCCTACCTCTCTGACAGATCCTTCAGTGTGTCTTGGAGGGGTGATGTTTCAAAGTCACACCACCTTGCTACTGGGGTTCCTCAAGGCTCAGTACTTGGACCACTTCTCTTCTCAATCTACATGACGTCATTAGGATCTGTCATTCCGAAGCATGGCTTTTCCACAGACCACATTGCTACAACGACCCGGTCCTGCAGGTTTGCCTTATACAACATTAGGAAGATTAGACCCTTCCTGTCAGAGCAAGCAACCCAACTTCTTGTCCAAGCTCTTGTTCTCTCCAGACTGGACTATTGTAATGCTCTCCTGGCTCTTCCTGCATGATAACAGGTCTTCTGCTGATTGGATTAGGCTTTGCCTTGGGTTATCGAAGAATTTAGAAAACGGGAACAGCTGTCCAAAACCTCACAAGGCTGCCCGTTATGATTGAAACAGTGGGCAGAGCGGTCAGCACTGAGACTGAGACTATTAACCGCAATATGGATAACATCACAGAGAAGCTCACGGCTTTGCGAAAGGAAATGGATCTATTTGGAGACCAGAATGGAATAAAAGAGTAGATGGGTAAATTGGAATGCAGCTACTTGCCCAAAAAAAACAGGCCTACAACTACACAAACTCTTACATACACACACACACACATATACGCACACATATACAAATATGCATTCATCCCCCATCCCTTGCCTTCGCTGCTTTGTACTGCCAGTCTCACAAGCGGGTCTGTGACCAGTGATGAGAATGGCTGCAGGACCGGATGGCCGCTGGCCTGTGCTGGATTACCCCCCCCCCCTCTCCTGTTGCAAGTCGTGTGTTTTTTGTAAAGTGTACTGATTCTATGCTTATGTTGCTGAGGTGTGTGTTTTGTCCTGTTCCCACACTGTTCTCCCCACAGGAGCATAGTCTGGGTGTGTTTTTTTCTCCTCCCCTCTCCTCATGTTATTTCTGTATTTCTTCAATTCCTTGTATGTATGAACAGGTTGATGGCTAATTTCATGGTACCTGTGACCAGCTGGTGGAATGACCTCCCAATCTCTCGCCAGCCCTTGACCAACTAATACTAGTATTTACATTTTCTTTTCTTGTCTGTCAAATAAAAAAAAAACAAGAAAAAAAACGTACGTGTTCTGTGCTAGACTAACTGAGACTTGTCATGGCACTTGTATACTGTTGCTGTTCTCTTGTTGGTCTGACTGCTTCTATTGTTCTCATTTGTAAGGCGCTTTGGATAAAAGCGTCTGCTAAATGATAAAATGTAAATGTACTATAACAACAATTATAGTTCTCATTCTTGACGTGAAGTGAGCATTCTAGTTATGAGAACCCAGGGCTTAACTGTCCCTCATAAGAATGTTTTGTTTTCTCATTAGTAGTCATGATGTACCTCTCGTTATCAGGCAGATGCAGCCACTGCAGGATAGTGAGGATCCTCCGCTCCAGAGGAATCACCCTACAGACAGAGAGACAGACAGATGGGTTCATTCAGCCCCCACACAGACGTCAGAGCTCTTCTTCACGGGAGAACGGTCGTGTCCTCACAACTCATGTGAATGAAGCTCTTCAGGGAGGAACATGAAGGTCAGGACAGACTGAGCCGCTGTGAATGACCCGTGTGAGAAAGGTCTTTGTTTGAATGTGTTGTTTGTGTCGTATGTCTCTTTCTCTGTGACACTCTGAGCTTTGCTCCAAAAACTGAATGCTGATTTTAGAAGAAAAGCCCCACTCTGCTGAGAATCAGCTGATTAATCAGTAGAACATAAACATTTAAGATCTGAAACCAGTCAAATGAAGCCGATAAATGAATAGTGTGATTGTGAGCACTTTATCCGCACATTTGGACTGAGATCTCGGTGCTCACCAGGGCCAGAAGAATGTCCCAGCTTTCACGCCCTGCTTCTCTGCTGTGATCCAAATCTGAGACGACAAACAAGATTATTTATTAGACACGAACCCATTTCAAACTAGACTTTCCATCCAAACCCAAAATGAGCTTGATGATTCATTAGTGTTCCCATGCAAAACCTGTACGGAATCACACTTATGCCACAGAAAACATTATAAAGCTTAAGTAAACCGTCTCATCTGTGATTGGCTGAGGGCCATGTGTGGGCGGAGTCTTGACTCACGGGCTGCCCCCCCCACCAGCGGTGATTGAGCTTCTCTCGTCCTTTCAGTCTGAACTGAGCTTTGAACACGGGGTCGTACATGGAGTTACACACGATCCCGTGAGACTCGGGATACAGACCCTGAGGAAGAACACCAGAAAATACCACCCAGTTCAGTTAAATCACATCTTAAGAGCGTTATCGGCTGCTCATATACAAGAAGCTGATGTAAAAACTATTTTCACTCAGAAACCACTAGTACATTTCACAAAGAAATAACACATTGAATTAAATGTGAGATCTTGAAGTAAAACAACTGAAATGGTAAAATGCAAGTTTTCAAACATCAACATTTTTGTATTTTTTTTAGATTATGTAATAAAGTATTTTCTATTTACAAACATATTTGGTGTGGATATTTCACAGCTTTTTTGCTGTTTTTTTTTCTTTAAAAGCATACAAAAAAAAAAAAAGAATATAGAGTGAATCTGTCTGCTGTGAAGCGTGTGCGTACCGTGGCCAGCGTGTAGAGGTTCGGGAAGGTTTTGGACGGGTACATGGGTCTCATATGAGGGGCGTGAGTTCCACACGATCCTACCAGAGAAACACAGGAAACGGTTTTAACGAGCAGCTGATGAATGAGCAGCAATGCTGTTGATATTTAAAATCACCGAAACAAACACACCCCTAACCAAGA
>NW_026775181.1:10000-22500 GCF_963082965.1 Carassius carassius
TGAAATTTCATACATTTTTTTATTTTTATGATATAAGCTGAATTATTATGAATCTGATGAAGAACCAGATGGATAGACATTATTAGATATATTCTTTAGTGATTTCAGCACATTACTCTACATTAAAACTCGCTTATTTCTGAAGCTCCGTCTCTGATAGATTTTTATTTTATTTACATTATTGTGTTTAATAGTTTTTCTCTTGCGGGACAGAGATGTGAACACAGGACAGTTCAATAATGTGTATTTACACACCAGCTTGCGAAATCTGACCTGCAAAACGACCCGCACAGGGATTTATTTAAGAATCTATCCACTAACAACTGCGACACTTTCGCGTTTAGTCTCTCCACGGCTCGTGTCGTGTCACAGCGCGTAATAACGGCAGTCAGAGTGTGTTTTATAGCAATCTTACCAGTTTTCCCACGCTCATGATTCTCGAGAATCCTGCTGAACGATTGCGCTGCTCCGCTACTGCTGCGCGCGCTCGTGCGTCTCTGCGCGTGTCCGTGTTCGCGTAGCTGCGCATGCGCGGAGAATGCGCGGGAGCGCTCAGTCAGAGTCGAGGTGGTTCTTTAACCGACAGGAAAGGCGTGAAATATGATATTATTAATCTTTACTTATTTTACACATTTAATTAAGCAATTTTCGTTTTAAACTGTCAGAACTGAGGCGGTTTAAACCAGTTGGTTTCGTGTTATGACTGCTCAGAGCTGCTCTGACACGCCGGGATTTTCCCAGAAAAAGCTCCCTCAGGTAGGAAAGAGGAAAGAGCTCGAACATGCAGAGGGTTTCTTGGAAAACTGTTCATTCTTCTCGAAACGCTGTATTTAGGAGATGTTTAATTCTCCTCAGGCGTGTTCCCGCCACGGTTTCCAGGTTTTCACAATAAAACGCCCAACTTTTTCTACTTGTTCTTTCACCTTTAATGAACTTCACTGTGTTTGCGACTCAAAACTAGTCCAATCGCGTTCCGGGGGTGAAAGATACGTTTTTGGCAGGGTTCCCTCGGTAAAAATCGCGTTCCAATGGCTAAATATCAGCGGTGTTACATTGGAGCAATGGGGCGTCAGTGGCTCATGTAGGTTGTCTCCAAACCGGAAGCTTGGTGGTTCAATCCCCGGCTCCACCTGACCAAGTCCTTGGGTAAGACACCTAACCCCAGCTGCTCCCCACGAGCTGACACCGCAGTCGGTGTGTGAATGAGTGAATGTGAGGCTCTTTGGATGGCCATGTGGTCTGTTGAAAGCGCTATATAAATGCAGTCCATTTTACAGTGTAATATTATTTCACAATATTATTGCATTTTTATCATATAAATGCATTCTTGGTGAGCAGGAGAGACTCTAAACCCTTTTTTTATTTTTTAAATCATAATTATTGCAACATTTTACCTTCATTTTGGTCATACTGTATGTTTGAAATACTGTGTGATACATTGTTTCCCACAATGCAATGTGCTGATGATTATAAAAAATTACAGCATTTTTACACTAAAGTGGATTTTAATTACTATCCTTATATAGTTCACACCATATCTATAATGATAACGACCGAGAAATTATACCATTGGAGTCTCTTTGACGTTTTTTCTTGTTTCCATGTTCATTATGAACTTATCCAGATATGATGCAGAGTATTGAGTATTATTCTTTTTATTGGTTATATATTTAGCTTGTTTTTATTTGAATTGCCTCCAAGCTAATCTTGTTCATTAGTGAGGCCATGTGATGACCGTGAGTATGCTGTAGTACTGTATTGCATGCTGCATGCTTTTACAGGTACTGTTTACGGTAAGTACACTAGTAATCCGTTGAGAACGCAGCCGTTGTGTTGGTCTGAGAAGCTTTGCATCTGTTGCTGGTGTTGATGATTCCTGGCCCGTTCTGCTGGATTCTGAAAGCAGATCTTCAGCACGACTGCTGTTTGAAGAGCTGAAGGCGGAATGAACGTTGACCAGAGACAGACAAATATTTACTCCGGTAAAAGTGCAAACGCAACACATTTCCCGCATGTCAGAACCTGTATGGATCCATATTGTTCACTCTCTCTGTCTTTCCTGTCCAAGTAACTTCATGGGCATATCGTACATGTTGTATTGCAACAGTATTAAAAAGTCAGAAAAATTTAATTACAATAACCATGCATTTATTGATCTTTCAAATCACTTTTTATATTGCATCATATTTAGGTCTACTTCAATCAATTTCTTTCTCATCTGATCTGATGATATCTCCATTTACTGTATTTATGCATTTGATGCTTCATTCAGTCTCTGAAATTTGTTCAGTAACTGAAGTTTTGGTTTGGATGAATCTGAGAACTGTCGTTTCTGAATTCTAACCTTTGACCTCTGACCTTGGCGAGGCAGTGATCCAATTGACCTCTAAACTTCAGATTTGGTCTGTAGTATTTAATTATATCACATCATGCCAGTACACCAGTAAACAAAGGACTTCAAGGTAGATGAAGTTACTAAAGAAGTTGACTGTAAAACAAGGCTGCTCTGGATAATGTTTCATGCAAGCATTATGAATAAAATTCATGGAAGAATAGAATCGCACTCAAGATGACAAGCTCCTTTCAGTAACTTGATGCTAGCTTTCACACCAACATGAACATAAACACTCTCTAGAATCATCTCATCGTTTCTTAATATCAAGAATATCATCATTTCTCGTTATCCAGAGAAGACAACCAGATCCATGTCAATGCAAAGGTATGTTAATAACCAATACATGACACCAATAACCAATACATTGCTCTCCAAAAGCCTTCACTGCTGATATGCTGTGGATCTTATTATTTGTGTATGTATTTGTTTATATGCACTGTATTCTGTATTACCTCACTTTACATCATCAGTACATGGACATCAATCATTTTGTAATGGGTTCATGCAGAAAAGAGCATAAAAAAGTATGTATGCATTCTGTTAGGAAAGCTACTCATATCATTACTGTAGTACTTTTCCATTTATTGATCATTTGTTTCTTTAATGTTATTGGGTCATAGAAGACTCAGGTCAAAGGTCGATGCCAAATACAAGGTATTTATTCTGGAAATGTACTGTATAAACACTTGTGGATCTACAGGACGCACTTCATCAGAGTAAGTTCTTCACTGATTTCAGTACATATGACAGTATTGTCTAATCTTGGTTAAAGTGACTCTTTGTTATAATTGCTGGTTCCCAACTCAATAAATTAACCAATCAAGGTTCAGAAACTAGAAATGACTGATCCGAATCCTGTTTTATTTCAGATGCACATTTACACTGGACCACGCCGATATGTCTGTGTAAAACAGATGTATTTCTTGAGTCCTCATGATCTAAGAGCTGCCATCAGAGGGCAGTGTTGCTCTTACCTGCAGCGCTGAGGAATCTGGGAAATAAACCCATGTCTCTGAACTCAACTGATGAATGTAAGTGTGTTGGCGCAAGTGGGCGCTCGAAGGGTTTGTGTAGAATACGAGTAGAAATGGATGGGTGTGTTTCCAGTTAGAGAAATGAGAGAGAGAGAGAGGTGGATGTTCTGGTTCAATGAGAACTGGTTTGCATGTTTGTATCTGAGGTCAACAAGTGGACACAAATAAAGAACAATCGAGTATGTTAATGTCTACAGTATTACAACAGTAGCAAATATATGTAATAGCCTACAAATTATCAATACGAAAATAAATATTCTGAATACCGCAGAACATATACTAATCAGCATTAAATATTAATTTAACTTGTACTAGTGACATTTGTAGGGTATTTAAAAGAAGCAAAGATAAACTCAAAAAGGAAGCTAGAATAGACAAATCAATATATAACGAGCTATTAACATAAATGGAGAATTCCAGAACATCAGTACTAATAAGGGCAAGTCAGAATCTCCCCGTGTGTACCTGACACTACTCCGGGCATCTCTGAGCTCGTCGTGACTTGTCTACCAAAAGCTTTCTAATATCACATTACTATATCAATTAACAGAAATTTCTGGGGCTTTGTCAGTGTCCTGAAGGCTTGAACCCGTGACAAACGAAAGGACGACACAGCAGAGTACACTGTTAGAAATAGGGGTACAGTTAGGGTGACCACCTGCTAATAAGCCCAAGGGGGGACAAGGGGTACTATGTTTCTGAGGGACAATGTGGGACACTGCCTTGCGCAGCGTTGCCCCCACACCATGGGCAGACTCACTGATAGTGATTAACCCATTTCTAGCACATACCACCTTATAGCCTTTAGCCATTTACCCAAATCGAGGGCCTTGCAGAATCTCAATAAGCATGCAGTACACACTTTGGTTCAGTTATGCTAAGAACATGTTTGTCTTCCATCCTGGAAAGTTTGGTGAGGTTTATGAATAACACTTTAAGATATTAATGCCCAAACATGGTTCTCTGATAGTGTTTTTGATGCTATAAAAATGACAATCTCAAGGACTGACAAAAATATGAATATTTTTACAGGCCTTGGTTTTGGGACCCAAATATAATATAAAAAAACTCTTCATCTGAGATGTTGCTGCAACCACTTTCCTGGATTCTGACTGATTTGACATGGAATGAAGCCTCTATATTCTATGAGACACTAGCAGGAGAAGACCAGGGTTGATTTGGAGGTCCAAACACACCCTTGCCATGGACGCAGAACGGACTGTTTTTTTTTTAACCAATAGAATCGTTTTTATAATCAATAAACTCATTTTTAAATCAATATTTTGTGCAATGTAATAAGTGGGATCATGTATAGCGAATAACAACCCCTTCAGGCTGATTTTTCACCAGAAATGACTGCAAACTCACCTGTTGGCCGCTCATCGTGTTCAAAACGTCCCTTCTTCTTCTTCTGTATTTTTTATTGGCAGTTTGCAATCAATGTGCATTACCGCCATCTACTGGGCTGAGGTGTGATCGCATAGGGATGTCAAAAAAAAAAAAAAAGAAAGCTTCAGCTGGCGCTGCGTGTTCAGCTCCTCCAGCTTCCACTCTTATATCTCCTCAACCTTGAAATAATAATATAAATTAAATAGATAAATAACTAAATTCTTCTTGCTAGTTGGCTTTCTTTAAGATAATTAATAACCGCCCTAACTGTGGACTGTGTGCTGTTTACACTCAATAAATTTCCCATGGTTAACTCTCTGTCTAGTGCTCTCTTCATATTCTCCCTTTCTCTGGTGTATTGTGTACAATCTATAAGTATATGTTTTACATTTTCTACTACTCCACAATTTATGCATAGTCCAGTCTGATGTTTCCCTATTATGTGCAATCCACTATTTAAACTTGTATGTCCCATCCTCATTCTGGAAAACCATGTTGCCTCCTGTCTTTCCAATCCACTGATTTTCCTAGCTGTAACCTCTTTGTGTATATTATACAAATGTCTGCCTTTTCCCTCCTTATCCCATCTCTCCTGCCACTTTCTGTTAATTTTATTCTTAATAATACTTTTAATTTCTGACCTACTTAATTTAATATCGAGTTCAACCAGTTCTGATGTAACTGCTTCCTTTGCCACATTAATAAATAATAATATCTCTATTAATATTAGTAACAGTCCACTGACTGACCATAAAGCCATTTACATTTAAATTAATTTATCACAAAACACTACAATTAATACTTCTAAACTGTCACTTTGGAAACTTAACAATTCTCTTCTTAAATATGAAAAGGTCAAAGAGCAGATTGATGAGTTAATCCAAATTCATTGGGAAAGAGCTAAATTAGTAAAATCTTATGGACGAAATTGGGAGCTTCTAAAATATGAATTAGGGAAATTCTTAAGAAAATTTGGAAGTAATCTAGCAAAACAAAACAGATTAATTGAAGATGAAGTTCTTTCACAGCTTTCTTCTTTATCAGTTGGGGAACCATTGACAGAGACTCAAAACACTGAATACTCTAATCTACAGAATAAATTAGATGACCTGTACAGATCCAAAGCTAAGGGAGTATGTGTTAGATCCAGGAAAATATGGCTGGAAGAAGGAGAACAGAACTCAGCCGATTTCTTCAGGTTGGAAAGATCCAATGCTATGAATGTCTCTATAGATCGTCTCCAAACAAATGATAGAGTTCTTGATAAGTCTAAAGAAATAGCTACTTATTGTTCCAAATTCTATAGTAACTTATATACATCAAGATATTGTGATAATTTCAGCCAAATTGTTTTTTGATTCTGTCAATCAAAATAAAGTTATTTCGTTAAGAAAAAAGATAAAGAAGCTTGTGATTCAAGATTTAAGATTTTTATTCGTCACATACAAAATTATATAGAGCATATATAACCAGCAGTGACATGTGAGTCAGGTCCGCTCCATGGACAGTGCAATTATTAAAGAAAACAACACAGATGAAAATATACATAAATAGAGCTTTGTAAGAATGAAATAAAAGTAAACAATCAAAATATAAGAATAAAATATAAAAAAGATGTATATTGTAGAATTAAATATAGAACGCAAAATAATGTGCATGAAAGTAAACTGTAGTCTTAAATATTAAGATACACAGGGATGTACAATGTGCATATGTGCAAACAGGGTGACACTGTCAGTCTATGTGAGGCAGTGAATGATGAATATCTTACTGATAAAGTGAACATTAAGTGGGGGCAGGAGGATGTTAAGAGGCTGGCTTTGAGTTTAGGAGCCTGATGGCCTGGGGGAAGAAACTCCTCCTAAGTCTCTCGGTTTTTGCCATCAGGCTGCGGTAGCGCTTACCAAATGGCAGCAAAGTGAAAAGATGGTTACTGGGGTGGATGGAGTCCTTGATGATTTTAGCAGCTCTGCTTCTGCAGCGTTTGAGGTAGATGTCCTGCAGAGAGGGGAGAGCAGACCCGGAGATGCGCTCAGCTAAGCACACAACTCTCTGCAGGGCTTTGCAGTCTTGACTGGAGCTGTTCCCATACCACACTGAGATACACTGAGTCAATACACTTTCTATAGCCCCAGAATAGAAAGTTTTCAGGATTGCTGGTGAGACCCTGAATTTCCTCAGCTGTTGCAGATGGTGCAGTCTTTGCCTGGCTTTATTAACCTGTGTGTGAATGTGTGTAGACCAAGTCAGGTCCTCGGAGATGTTTACACCAAGGTACTTGAAGCTGCTCACCCTCTCCACAGGGGTCCCGCTGATCATAAGAGGAGTATAGGGCTGCTGCTGTCTCTTCCTGAAGTCCACAATCAGCTCTTTAGTTTTGATCACATTCAGAGAGAGACAGTTGTCCTGGCACCATGATGTTAGTTTCTCTACCTCATGCAAGTATGCGGTCTCCTTATTGTTGTGAATGAGGCCCAGAACCACAGTATCATCAGCAAATTTGATTATAGATGTGGAGCTGTGCGAAGACACGCAGTCATGTGTGTAGAGAGAGAAGAGCAGGGGACTCAGGACACAGCCCTGTGGGGCTCCTACGTTCAGGGTGATGGAGCTGGAGATGTACAGGCCTAGTTTCACCACTTGAGGTCTGCCGGTGAGGAAATCAATAATCCAGCTGCGGAGTGAAGAATTCAGGCCGAGGTCTATGAGTTTAGAAGCTAGCTTTAAGGGGACTATAGTGTTAAAAGCTGAGCTATAGTCGATGAATAGCAGCCTTACATAGTTCCTGTTATTGCTGTCAATGTGTGTGAGAGAAGAGTGCAGAATGTGAGAGATGGCATCATCTGTGGATCTGTTTGGGCGATAGGCAAACTGAAGAGGGTCTATAGTATCAGGGATGGAGGAGCAGATGACGTTTTTAACCAGTCCCTCAAAGACCTTCATGACTATTGATGTGAAGGCAACTGGACGATAGTCATTCAGACAAGAGGGTTTATTGTTTTTAGGCACAGGGATGATGACCGATTTTTTGAATGAGGTGGGAACCACCGATGTAGCAAGAGACTCATTAAAAATGGATGTAAACAAGCCAGCGAGCTGATCAGCGCAGGACCGCAGAACACGGCCAGAAATCCCATCAGGTCCAGCTGCTTTCCTTACATTCACTTGCTTTAGTGCCCTCCGAACCTCGTCCTCCGACACAGTGATCGCATGATAATCGCTGATCTGACTGCTGCTTCCTGACGCGCTGATCGGCAGACTCACACTGCTTAGATTGCTTGCTTTGAAAGCAATCTAAGCAGTGTGAGTCTGCTGATCAGCGCGTAGAAAGTGTTTAGCTCGTCAGCCAGCGATGGATCTGCTCTCACCTCTGCAGAGGATTTATTTCCAAAGGCACAGTTGGTCCTTAGTCCTTGCCACATGCGTCGGGAGTCATTTAGCTGGAAATGTGACTCTATGCGCTCCCTGTATCGGTGTTTGGCGGCTCTTACTTCGCGTCGGAGAGCATAGCACGATGCTTTGTACTCGCTCATGTTTCCTGACAGAAGACCGGCGTTGTAAGCAGCAGTGCGTTTGTTTACTGTTGCATGGATTGATCTGTCCACCCACGGTTTCTGATTTGAGAATGACCTTGTAGTTATTGTATCCGTAGCTTGTTCGGCTAGCGTGTTTACAAAGCTTAATGCTACATCCGTGAACTCGCTGACGTCAGATGAACTTGCACGAAACATGTCCCAGTCTACATCATCAAGAGCAGCCTGTAATGTTCCTTCTGATTGGGCGGACCATCGCGTCACCCCCCTCTGCACCGGGGGATCTTGGACGAGCCGTTGTTTATATTCCGGTGTGAGGAAAATGGCGGCATGGTCCAATTTGCCGAAAGCCGGTAGTGAGCGAGCTTTGTAGGCATTCTTAAACTGAGTATAGCTATGATCCAGTGTATTCGGTCCTCTGGTTGGACAGGATACATGTTGATAAAAATTAGGCATAACTTGCCTGCCTGAGTTTGGCTTTGTTAAAGTCCCCAGCGATGATCATAGCAGCGTCAGGATGTTTGTTCCTGGGGTCACAACATTTCTTGTTAATCATGAAACACACTCCTCCGCCTTTGGATTTGCCGGCCTCGGCTGTCCTGTCCATCCGTAAAACAGAGAAGTTTTCAGACGGCGTTACAGCAGCGTCCGGGACCAAGGGCGTGAGCCACGTTCCAGACAAACAAAGGATGTTACAGTCCCTAATGTCCCGTTGGAAACTTATCCTGGCTCTAAGATCGTCCATCTTATTCTCCAGAGACTGGACATTGGCGAGCAGAATGCTGGGTAAAGGAGGGCTGTGTGCTCTTTTCCTCAGTCTGTTGCGAATCCCAGCACGTTTCCCACGGTGTTTCTTGATCCGTCTCCTCGGGTGGTTATTCAGGTGGCCATTGTTCATCTCGGCGTTCCGGAGAACCTCAGATGGCCACGATGGGTTGGAGGATAAAGTGTCCTGAAACAGGTCAGTGAAGCGGTGTCCAATGTCCAAAAGTGTTTCCTTTTCGTATATGATCAGTGCAGAGGTAATGTGTGTAAAAAGAGAAAGCAGAAGTAGGTAAAAAAGTAAATAAAAACATAATCTAAACGGAGCAACCTGGACGGCGACCGGACTCAGCAGCGCCATCTTGATAGGCCATCTTGTGATGGTGATATATCTCAATCAGAAATTGAACAGGCAATTAAGAGTTAAAAAATAATAAAAGTCCAGGCAGTGATGGTCTAACCGCTGAACTATATAAGATGTTTGTTAAAAATGTATCTCCTTTCTTATTAAAAGTGTTCGAAGAAAGTCTTGAATTGGAAGCACTTCCACCAACCATGACACAAGGAGTCATCACCCTGATACCCAAACCCAACAAAGATAAAGAGTGTCTAGAAAACTGGAGGCCAATCACCCTCTTAAATAATGATTAGACAATATTAGCTTCAGTTTTAGCAAGAATTAAAGACGTCCTTAACTCTATTATTGATGAATCGCAATCAGGTTTTATGGAGAAACGTCATATTACAAAAACATAAGATTAATCTTCTAGATTATGAGAATCTCATTATACAGAAATAATAATAGTGTTATTAAGTTAAAAGTTGGAACCTCACCAAGATTCAATTTGTGACGTGGAGTAAGACAAGGCTGTCCTATATCTCCATATTTATTCTTACTTGCCTCTCAGTTTTTAGCTCTACATATATCTACTAATAATTTGCAAGGTATCACAATTGACGATAGACAAATTATTATTAGCCAGCTGGCTGACGACACTACTTTATTTCTGAATGACGCCTCCCAGATCGCTTTGGCTTTGAGATTGATCGAGTCCTTTTCCAGAGCGTCAGGTCTCTGCTTAAATATCAACAAGTGTGAGTTAATGTCAATCAAACGCTGTGATCTTCCCTCTATTTGTAACATTCCTGTGAAAGATCAAGTTACATACTTAGGAATTTTAATTAATAAAGACCAAAAAACAAGATGCAAAATAAATTTCAACCCTTTACTAGTGAAAACCCAAAGAAAACTCAACTCTTGGCCTGGTCCTTTATATACAAACACATCTTTTCTCCGAACAGATATTATTTATGGAACAATAAAGATATTCTTTACAAGAATAAATCACTTTTCTATGACAGCTGGTTTGACCGTTTCTTTTAACAGAAATATAATATTCCTGTATCTGCTGATGAATATGCTGTTGTTTTCAATGCCATTCCATCTGGTGTGTCTTTTCTGTTGCAAGGTACTACATTTCCATGGCCATGTACTTACACTCTGAATTTAACTGACACAATGATCGGAAATGTTTGCTTTTCTGCAGATCAACAAAAAAATAACTATAAAATTAGAGCTCTCTTTCAGAGAGAGATAATAACAATTCCTTACATAATACCTTATTGGAATAGTATTGTGAAGAATATACCTTGGGAGAAAGTATGGACCTTGCTTACCAACAAAGTAAAAGAAAGAACATTTAAGTTAATTCACAAATGTTACCCAACTAAAGCCTTTCTTAGGAAATATAAGCTAGACATTGATGTGAGTTGTTGTTTTTGTCATTCTTCTTGTTGAATTCTTCTTCGCGAATCATTTGAGTCAGTTCGGGAGTTCGGAGCGGTATCGCGAATCATTTGAGTCAGTTTGGGGATCGCGAATCATTTTAATCAGTTCGGGAGTTCGGAGCGGGTTCACGAATAATTTGCTGTCATTTGAGTCAGTTTGGGAGTTTGGAGCGTGAATAATTTGAGTCAGTTTGGGAGTTCGGAGCGTGAATCATTTGAGTCAGTTTGGGGATCGCGAATCATTTGAGTCAGTTTGGGGATCGCGAATCATTTTAATCAGTTCGGGAGTTCGGAGCGGTATCGCGAATCATTTGCTGTCATTTGCAGTCATTTGAGTCAGTTCGGGAGTTCGGAGCGGTATCGCGAATCATTTGAGTCAGTTTGGGGATCGCGAATCATTTTAATCAGTTCGGGAGTTCGGAGCGGTATCGCGAATCATTTGCTGTCATTTGCAGTCATTTGAGTCAGTTTGGGAGTTTGGAGCGTGAATAATTTGAGTCAGTTTGGGAGTTTGGAGCGTGAATAATTTGAGTCAGTTTGGGAGTTCGGAGCGTGAATCATTTGAGTCAGTTTGGGGATCGCGAATCATTTGAGTCAGTTTGGGAGTTTGGAGCGTGAATAATTTGAGTCAGTTTGGGAGTTCGGAGCGTGAATCATTTGAGTCAGTTTGGGGATCGCGAATCATTTGAGTCAGTTTGGGAGTTTGGAGCGTGAATAATTTGAGTCAGTTTGGGGATCGCGAATCATTTGAGTCAGTTTGGGAGTTTGGAGCGTGAATAATTTGAGTCAGTTTGGGAGTTCGGAGCGTGAATCATTTGAGTCAGTTTGGGAGTTCAGAGCAGATTCGCGAATCATAGCTGTATATGGATAGGCATTTTTAACTAATTTATTAGCTAGTTCTAATTACGTTTTCCATGCGTTTTTAGGTGTGATATGTGAACATTGTTTTAATGATGTGCCTTTTAACAGTATCAAGTATATTCAAAAACTAAACAAATCGTGCCTAAAAAGTGCACGCATCTAGGCTAATGTAAAGTTACATGATGGAGTCATTCTAGTGCGCGTGTGCATTTTGAGTGCGTTCTTTCACTGCATTATTCGGAGTATTCAAAGGCATTTATGAATGCATGTGAATGATCACAAGATTCAAGATATGGGGGTTAGAAAATGTATACATTTATATCATTTTATGTAGTCAATCAATATCACACGAAGAGTGCCATTTCAGTTTTTCTCCAAAAATCAGCATGATTAAAATGTGATATTAAGTTACGAGGACGCTATAAATGTGGACCATTTGTCACAGCCGCTTCTAAACTTTGTAACACTAAACTTCTGAAACTTTTAAACCTAGGATAATTTTTTTACTTTAAAATCTAAATATTTTACCCTTTTTTAATAACTTTAAATGCGCAGCCATATCACCATGAAAAATAAAGTTTTAATATAAGTGTTATTATTATTAGGGTTTTGAGCGTAAAGCACCAAAAACCTATTATAATAATAAAGTTGTTTTGTAAAAAAGAAAGTTTTATTATTATTGTTATTATTATTAGGGTTTTAAGTGTAAAGCACCAAAAACCTATTATAATAATAAAG
>NW_026775181.1:27500-60000 GCF_963082965.1 Carassius carassius
ATTTTCATCTCAGGTGAGTTTGGCTCAGTAAAGCTTGAGCTAAACTAAGAGCTCATTATCCTGCACCAAAAGAACATTGGCTTGCCATCCAGAAATGTTGCATTTCAAAAAGTATGACTAAGGAATATGCAACATGCATACGTATCCAGTATGTACACTGAACTGTGCCTATATATGCATGTGATAAATGTAAAATATGTAGTCTCAAACGTTACAAAAAAAGCACTTACAGTTTTTTACAATCGCTATGACAGTTTTTTCACTTCTGACCAATAGGTGGCGCTGTTAAATTGATGTGGTGTGGTGAGTGTTGAGGTAAAAATAACACACATGAAGTTAGGTGACAGGATGTCAAAGTGTTTCAGAGCTACAGTACAGCCTCAGATGCAGTTTGGCTCAGTGCCATCACATTCGTTTTGTCTCGTCTGTCCACACAGAATCCATAACTTTTCCCTATCATGGTCTACGGATTATGTGAGTCAAATTTGATGAAAATCAGACCAGCCATCTAGGTTGAGTTTGAAAAAGTATGTTTTCCAAATAATTTAAAATTGCAACAACAACAAAAAACGGACAAATATACTCCTTTGTTGTTTGGTCTCTAATAATAGGAAAGGACAATAACAACCTCACTTCCTGCAGTGGCCACGATTTCCTGCAACAGGAAGAAGGCTCGTGTTCAGATTGATTAAACATTAAGTGTAGGCATTTATGCTCCAGTTTTTGAGCCAAATGTTTTTTCAAATAATGTTTTTCACTCAGAAACTTAGTATGAGCTTAGATCAATGAGGCCTACGATCCATCAGATCCAAAAACAAACACAAAACCTGTGCTAAATGAAAGCTTGTGAAAAGATTAAATCCAAGATTTGCTGATAATAAACCAATCATTTTTTGAATGCAGAATTTTTTTTGTTAGGGTTAGTGTTAGATTATATATATTTATATTATGTTAGATTATATTATATTTTTATGATGTTTATAACTAGCTGTACAGTATATAAAAACATAAAAACAATAAATATCTATGGAAGGTGCCCGTGTGTGTGTGTGAAAAGCATTAACTGCTACAATTCAATGTAAAATCCTCCATTGTAAATCCCCAACACATTTTGTCAATGGTGGTTTATGCAAAACTCTCCACACTGGTCTTATTCCCTCATCTAAAACAAATTTACTTCTCCACACTCTATAATTTCTCTTTTCCAAAGGTGCCTTATAAACTTTCACAAAACATTTATACAACATCCCCCCCCCCCCCCAGCATAGTTAAGTCACAATTCTTAAACTCTTCTAAATCTAATAAAGGTCCTGGTGTATCTGGTGTGAAACCAAGTTTTGGAAAAGGTCTCTCCAAATCCAAAGTTATAGTCCCATCTTTAAAACCTTTTAGCAAACCCAAGTCCTCCTCTGTTAACTTCCTTTTCCAAAGTTCAGTTATCTTTGCAGTATGACGAGTTGATCTCTGTCCCATCAAGTTGGCCACTGCATCCACATTATTCATTTCAGTCCCAGCCACATCCACTATATACTTCAGTTGAACACTTCTAGAGGAGTACAGTATCTGCATGCATCCCAACATGCTCTCATTACTTATATTGAACCTGGCTTCTTTAACCAAAGGTTCTTCAAGCAACCAGAACAATGAGCTTGTTTTTTTCCAATCTGTGAACAATAAAAAATATCCAAACTGTAAAAAGTCCATGATAAAAAGATGATAGTCCATTTAAACCAATGTTCCTCGAAAAGAGCAGCAACCAATCCAAGATTTTCTACCCTTTTTTAAAATTGTTCTAGCTGTCACCCGCCATACTAGCTCTTCAGACCCTTTTAAAAACTTCTGAATAAACTGTTGGACAAACTGAATAAACTTGCTCTTTTGGCACGTATAGCACACTTTGGGGTATGCAGTGTAGTTTGTCCCAAAAGAAGTTAACTGACATTGACTGTAGCTTTGGCAAAAGGCCAATAGGTGGATCCATGCAAAACAGTTTGTGCCACAAAGTTTATGCTACCAAGTTATTAATCACCAACACTTTTCCTCGAAAAGACATCTGTGGATGAATTCAACACCATTTTTTTCTTTTTTTTCCTTTCAATGTTATGGTACACTACTTGTATCATTGTATTTTTCCTGAATTGAAAAAAGTCCACTCCCAAAAACCCTGAGACATCCAAAACATCCCTAATTAGATGAACATTGTCTAAAATTTATCTACCTGGCACACAATATGTCTGGTCTAAATGATTAACTTGTTCCAATACTTCCTTCAGCCTGTTGGCCAAGGCCTTAGATAAAATCTTTGTATCAGTACATAACAAACTTACTGGATGCCAGTTCTTGATTTACTGTAAATTACCTTTCTTAGGAAGCAATGTTATAAGGTCTCTTCTACAACTCAAAGGCGATTGAGGACACCTAGCAGGTCCTCACCAAGCTCAGACCAAAATTTCTTATAAAATTCCACAAGGAGTTCATCAATACCCGGAGACTTCCCACTCTCCATACTTTTGAGGGCATTCAGAAGTTCCTGATTAGTTAAAGGTCTTTCAAGCTGTGCAATTTTACAGTTCTGTAAAATTTTATTTATACTATCTAAAAAATAACTTTTTCTGTACCATTTGTAGGAGCATATACATTTATAAAAACCATCTTGTATTTTTCAAATTCAGCCTGTATTATTATCACTCTTCCAGCTATTACCTCTTCCACCTGATATGATATAGGCAAAAAGCTTTTTGAAAATAAAACAGACCCACCACTTCTATTAGAACTCATAGTTTTTCCAGTCAATAGCATTGATGTGAACATTATGAGTTTATTTACATACAATACATTGATGTTTTTCTGTGAAATTAGTTCAAACAACATTATATTCTGTATATCTCTTGCACCATTTATATTGAGTGAACCCACCCTTACTGCATCCATTAATAAAAGAAAAAGAACACAGAAAACATCCCTTAAAAGAAAGGAAACAAACAAATCATATTGTTTCAAACCCATTTTCTGTTTGTAGTTCTCATCTCAGTTTAGCAACAAACTGCAAATTGATCAGTTCCTTCACCACTCATTAATGTTCCAACTGTCTCAATAAACATTCTCCGATCATGAAAAAAAAATCCATGACTTTTACTCTTTTCATGTTCTTAGTGTTTTGCAAAAAGGTCCTGATTTTTGCAAATGAATAATCAGTCCTCTGTTGTCCACTGTTTCTATTGTCAGTCACTTCACTATCAGAATCATCTATTGTACTCTGTTCACTCTCATCACATTTATCATTGCTGATGCTAACCCTTTCCATGTATAACTTTGGCCTTTCCTTTTAATAGAAGGAGTTTAAAAAAAATCCTCATCATTCTCTACTTCACTGCCTATTATTTCTCCTTCTAGAACAGTCTCTACAGCCTCAACCACATTACTGGAATTAGCACATATATCTTCTCCTCCCCCCTCTTCTATCTCTGTATCCTTCACCTGTTCAACCACCTGGTCTGTTGATTCTTCACCGTTTGTCACATTATCTTGTAGCTGCTGCCCCACAGTTACACCACCACCATCCACAACGCTCACATCATCAGTCTTCTCTAAACGGACACGTCTCACATGCCCCTCCTGTCCACATCCAAAACACCGCATTGTTTCAGATGATGCAAAGACAATATAGTCATATCCATCCATCTTAAATTATCCATCCACTGATTTATGTAATCTGATGATAAATGGCCTCTCCCAGCACTGTTTGTAAGTAAATAGGGTTTTCTGACGCTGATGAGATCAGAACAGAACGCTGATGAGAACGAGCTGAGAGCCATCGCCTCCCCTCCGGAGGAAACACACGTGTATAACGCGGCTGATTTCAGCGTGATGAGCTACATCGTGGAGCGTCTGCGAGCATGTCTCTGAACTCAGCAGAGAGATGAATATCCCATCTACTGTTTATAATTATTTAGACACAGACACCAATATTGAGCCATAAACATTTTTAATAACATATGAAATAAGCAACTGTCTTTAAATTCAGCAATTTAATAGGAAAACAGAAATACAGCAAACTACAGAAAAACATTGATTAGGCTAGATAAAAGAGAGTGAACAATATAAAAAAAAGATTCACTTTCATAATGTTTGAATAATATAATATAATATAATATAATATAATATAATATAATATAATATAATATAATATAATATAATATATAGCTTAATTGTTTCTCTTAAATGTAAACACTATATTTAGTTAAATATAATATATTTTTATATAGCATTTATTATATTTATTTAATTAATGAGAAATAAAACAATATTATTTTATTAAAATCAAAGTATATGTATGGTATAATATTGTATATTGATCATATAACTAAAGTTTTTATTAGTTTTCATTTTAAAATATTATATGTTTGTGAAAGTTACCTATGAATACAGATACAGTTTATCAGTTACTGAGGCTATTCAAACATTGTGAAGATTTATAATCAGACAGATTTGTTAGTTATTGATGTCACTCTACAAGCAGACAGATATATTTCTGTTATGATCTGTTTCCATGTCTGTGGTGTTTTTATGGTTCATCTTTGAGTTTCATCTCCACGATGAAGAATCCAAAGTCGTCCCCACGAAACACACAGAAACGAGCTGAAACCAAATGAGACGCTTTTACATCATTGAATGTTGTTACTGTATATCAAACACTTTCATTTTTTTTCTCACCTAATAAAACTAGGTTACAAAAATGGAGAGGAAGATGGAGAGGAAGATGGAAAGGAAGATGAAGACGCCATCAGAAGTGCTCCTGTTTGCAGCGTTATCAGGATGGCGTGTGTGGAGCGATTGTCCTGAAAAACAAACAGCATCTAATGTTTTATCATTTCATACCTTGCAGTATCTTTCTTTATAATAAACAAAATTTTTAAATGTAAAATTATCGACAGACTCACCAGGAGTCGGGCTGAATTCCTCTGGAGACAGACAGAGATCTGATGGACAGAGAATACAGCTTGTCATGCTAACATGATTATCTTCTATAAAGACTTATACTTCAAGTATCTGTAATAATAACAACACTATATATATATATATATATATACTATATATATCATACCTTGATATTTTACAACACTGATAATCAAACAGTGAAAGGTAAATCAATACTTTTATTCATCAAGGATGCATTAAATTAATCAAAGGTGACAGCAAAGACATTTATAATGTTACAAAGGATTTACATCTCAGATAAATGCTGTTGTTTTGAACTTTCTATTCATCTGTGAATACTGAAACAGTTATCATAGTTTCAAATGTATCATCATATTATTCTGATTTCTGAAGATCATGTGACACTGAAGACTGGAGGAATGATGCTGAAAATACAGCGGAGCATCACAGAAATAAATTACACTTTAACACAGATTCACACAGAAAACAGCTGTTTTACATTAGAATAATATTCCACTGTTTTTCAGAATCAGAATCAGAATCAGAAAGAGCTTTATTGCCAAGTATGCTTGCGCATACAAGGAATTTGTTTTAGTGACATAAGCTTCCAGTAAACAGAGACAACACACAGACAAAAAAAAAAAAAAAAAAAAAAAATTTACAGGAGAATTACAAATTGGCAAGTAAATAAGTGTATAAACAATTGTGCTATAAATGATAATGGAATAGGATTGAGTAAGATGCAGGAATGTTCTAGGATGGAGGGGTAACAAATAATTATAAGGATATTGCACATTTTTGCATAAGCATAAGTTTAAGTGGGAAACATTTAACTGTTCATGAGGTAGATTGCCTGGGGGAAGAAACTATTCTTGTGCCTTGCTGTTCTTGTATTTGCGGCTCTGAGGCGCCGGCCAGATGGCAAAAAGTTCAAAGACAGGGTAACTTGGATGTGAGGGATCCAGAGTGATTTTCTGAGTCCTTTTCCTCACTCTGGATGTGTACAGTTCTTGGAGGGTGGGCAGGGGAGCACCAATAATCCTTTCAGCAGTCCGAACAGTTCTCTGTAGTCTTCTGATGTCTGATTTTGTAGCTGAACCAAACCAGACAGTAATTGAAGTACACAGGACTGACTCAATGACGGCTGCGTAGAACTGTTTCAGCAGCTCCCCTGTGGCAGGTTAAACTTCCTCAGCTGGCGAAGGAAGTACAACCTTTGTTGGGCTTTTTTCACAATGGAGCCAATGTGATTGTCCCACTTCAGGTCCTGAGAGATAGTGGTGCCCAGGAATCTGAATGACTCCACTGCAGTCACAGTGCTGTTCATGATGGTGAGTGGGGGGAGTGCAGGGGGGTTTCTCCTAAAGTCCACAGTCATCTCCACTGTTTTGAGCGTGTTCAGCTCCAGGTTGTTAAGACTGCACCAGACAGCCAGCTGCTCAACCTCCTGTCTGTAAGCAGACTCGTCACCGTCCTGGATGAGGCCGATGACTGTAGTGTCGTCTGCAAACTTCAGGAGCTTGACAGAGGGGTCTTTAGAGGTGCAGTCGTTGGTGTACAGCGAGAAGAGCAGAGGGGAGAGAACACATCCCTGAGGGGCACCAGTGTTGGTGGAGCAGCTGTTTGACATGAATTTCCCCAGTCTCACTAACTGTTGCCTATCTGTCAGAAAGCTGGTGATCCACTGACAGATAGAGCTAGGAACAGAGAGCTGGGTCAGTTTGGTCTGGAGGGTTGTTGGGATGATGGTGTTGAAAGCCGAACTAAAGTCCACAAACAGGATCCTCACATAAGTCCCTGTTTTGTCCAGATGTTGCAGGATGAAGTGCAATCCCATGTTGATTGCATCATCCACGGACCTGTTTGCTCGGTACGCAAACTGCAGGGGGTCCAGTAAGGGTCCAGTGATGTCCTTCAGATAAGCCAGAACCAGTTTTTCAAACGACTTCATGACGACAGACGTTAGAGCCACAGGTCTGTAGTCGTTAAGTCCTGTTATCTTGGGTTTCTTTGGAATGGGGATTATGGTGGAGCGTTTGAAGCAGGAAGGCACTTTACACAACTCCAGGGATCTGTTGAAGATCTGTGAAAAGATGGGGGCCAGCTGGTCAGCACAGATTTTCAGACAGGCTGGTGTAACGCCATCTGGGCCTGGTGCTTTTCTTCTTTTGTTTTTCTTGAAGACCTGGCGCACATCATCTTCACAGATTTGAAGAGCAGGAGGTATGGAGAGGGGGATTGCAGGAGGTGTTAATGGTTGTGTAGGGAGATGGTCAGAGTGGGTGTTGGGGGTTTCAAATCTACAATAAAACTCATTCAGGTCGTTAGCAAGTCGTTGATTAGCCTCAGTGCAAGGGGATTGTGTCTTGTAGTTTGTGATGGCTCTCAGTCCTCTCCAAACTGAAGTAGAGTCGTTGGAAGTAAACTGGTCTTCCAACTTTTTAGCGTAGGTCTTTTTAGCCGCTCTAATCTCTTTGTTCAGTGTGTTCCTGGCCTGATTGTACAAGACCCTGTCCCCATTTCTGTAGGCATCCTCTTTGGCCTGACGAAGGTGTCTGAGTTTTACTGTAAACCATGGCTTATCATTGTTGAATGTTAAATAAGTCCTGGTAGGAATGCATATATCCTCACAGAAACTAATATAGGATGTTACAGTCTCTGTGAGTTCGTCCAGATCGGTGGCAGCAGCTTCAAAAATGCTCCAGTCTGTGATGTCAAAACAAGATTGTAAATCCTGCTCTGTTTCGCTGGTCCATCTCTTCACAGTCTTTACTACAGGTTTAGCAGATTTAAGTTTCTGCTTGTAGGTCGGTATAAGATGAACCAGAAGGTGATCAGAACGTCCCAAAGCTGCTCGTGGAACAGAGTGATATGCATCCTTTATTGTTGTGTAACAGTGATCCAGTATATTACTGTCTCTGGTGGGACAGGTAACATGCTGTCTGTATTTTGGCAGTTCATGGGAGAGATTGGCTTTATTAAAGTCCCCAAGAATGATTAAAACAGAGTCTGGGTGTTGTTGTTCTGTGTCTGTGATCTGATCAGCGAGTTTCTGTAAAGCTGAGCTCACATGTGCTTGTGGAGGGATGTAAACACTAACCAGAATGAACGAGTGAAACTCCCGCGGCGAATAGAACGGCTTGAAGTTGATAAACTGCATTTCTAGATCAGGACAGCACATCTTCTTTAACACAGTTACATCTGTACACCACCGTTCATTGATGTAAAAGCATGTCCCGCCGCCGCGCGATTTCCCCGTTGATTCTGCGTCGCGATCCACTCTAAACAGCTGAAAGCCCGGCAGATGGAGCGCGCTGTCCGGTATGGCGTCATTCAGCCAGGTTTCCGTGAAACACAGAGCAGCAGAGTGAGAGAAATCCTTATTTGTCCGAGAAAGCAGAAGGAGTTCGTCCGTTTTGTTGGGTAGAGAGCGGAGATTTGCGAGATGGATGCTAGGCAACGGCGTTCGAAATCCGTGCTTCCTGAGTCTGACGAGCGCTCCCGCTCGCTTACCCGTCTGCGCGTCCTGAAGCGCTTGATCAGCGCCGCTGCTCCTCCGATAACAATATTCAGTAAAACATCTGTATAATAGAAATCCGGAAAAATATCATGTGGTGTGTTCTGCCGAATGTTCAGCAGTTCATCCCTGGTGAAACTGATCGTGTTTGTTAAACAAAAAACAGGAAAAACGAACACTGGAGAGCCAAGCACTGAAGCAGCCATGTGCGGCGCCATCTTGGTATCTTGGTTTTTACTGTATTTTCAATCAAATAATGCAACCTTAGTGAGCAGAGAGGTTTATTTCAAGATATTTTAACATCTCCAAAGTAAAGTATTTAATACTAACATCTGGGGAAAATTAAACTGAACAGATTTGAATTTCATAAAGTAAATTATTTTTGCACTCACCCTTACAAATAATTTCCACAGAGTGCTGCAGAGAGACACAGGTGAGAAGACATGAGAAACACTTGCTAAAACAACACTGCGTTTCATCGCAGTCTTTATCGTGCATCACTTATGTAACAGAATTCCTCACCTTCAGTGAAGCACAATCCATCTGGAAAATAACATGAGTGTGTTTTCCTCTCAGAATGAGGGACTGGGGTCCTTTATAATGAACTCTGGACTCGTCCACGCCTCCAGTTTCATCAACCACCACTATATCCTAAAGATCAGAAAGCCTTCATTTACAGCTTGAGGTGTGAGAAGAGTTTTCGCCATATTTCATGTTTTTGACTGATATTCATAATTAGTGATATTTCTAGAGCGTGATGAAGATCATATAATTATGGAAACCCATTTCCAAGAAAAAAATGCTTTGGTGAATCATAATCATGACAAAAAGTTAAACTTATGACATAAAATTTCATTTTTAAAAAAGTAAAGGAAAAAGGTAGGGTTTTATTAGTCATAATTTTAACTTTTTGACATTTTTTTAAAAATCTAAAAAACTATGTTGTAAATGTTTTGTCATAATTTACCTAGAATGTCTTTATTTCCCCTTTTGTATATAATACTTTCAACTTTTTATGCCATAATTATGACACAATGTCATAATTTTCTTTTTGCAATAATTATGACACATAAATATGAGATTTTTGGCATTTCATAATTTAGATTTTTACTATCATAATGTTGACTTTTTGTATCATAATTATGTTTTATATCATAATTTCAACTTTGTCTCATAATTGTAACGCAGTATGTCATAATTTAGTTTTTTAATATCACATGGCTTTTTATGTCACAATTTATGTTTTATCTCATAAAAACTTTTTATCTCACAGTTGTGACTTATTATGCCATAATTTAAACTCTTTATCTCATAACTGACTTAACAGATCATAATTTCCCTTTCAGTCAGTCACGTTCTACGTTACGTCAGAAATACGTAACTATTTCTGTCTCTGTTCCCTCCTTCAGGGAACGAGGGTTACATACGTAACCGAGATGTTTCCCTTTTATGTCATCATGTTAACTTCTTCATCTTGTAACTATGGTTTAGTGTGTTAGAATTATGAATTTTTATCTCATAACTGACTTTAAATTTTTTTTGCCATAGTTATGACTTTGCATACCACAATTTTCTCTTTTTATCTCATAATTGACTTGTACTTATGACATTATCTAATTTTTTGCCATAGTTATGACTTTGCATACCATAATTTTCTCTTTTTATCTCATAATTGACTTATAATTATGACATTATCTAATTTTTTGCCATAGTTATGACTTTGCATACCATAATTTTCTCTTTTTATCTCACAATTGACTTGTAATTACAACATTATCTCATATTTTTTATGCCATAGTTATGACTCTGCATGCCATAATTTTCTCTTTTTATCTCATAATTGACTTGTAATTATGACATTATCTCATGTTTTTATGCCATAGTTATGACTCTGCATACCATAATTTTCTCTTTTTATCTCATAATTGACTTGTAACTATGACATTATCTCGTGTTTTTATGCCATAGTTATGACTCTGCATACCATAATTTTCTCTTTTTATCTCATAATTGACTTGTAACTATGACATTATCTCGTGTTTTTATGCCATAGTTATGACTCTGCATACCATAATTTTTTCTTTTTATCTCATAATTGACTTGTAATTATAACATTATCTCATAATTTTTTTGCCATAGTTATGACTTTGCATACCATAATTTTCTCTTTTTATCTCATAATTGACTTGTAATTATGACATTATCTTGTGTTTTTTATGCCATAGTTATGACTTTGCATACCATAATTTTCTCTTTTTATCTCATAATTGACTTGTAATTATGACATTATCTAATTTTTTGCCATAGTTATGACTTTGCATACCATAATTTTCTCTTTTTATCTCATAATTGACTTGTAATTATGACATTATCTAATTTTTTGCCATAGTTATGACTCTGCATACCATAATTTTCTCTTTTTATCTCATAATTGACTTGTAATTATGACATTATCTCATGTTTTTTTTGCCATAGTTATGACTCTGCATACCATAATTTTCTCTTTTTATCTCATAATTGACTTGTAATTATGACATTATCTCATGTTTTTATGCCATAGTTATGACTCTGCATACCATAATTTTCTCTTTTTATCTCATAATTGACTTGTAACTATGACATTATCTCGTGTTTTTTTGCCATAGTTATGACTCTGCATGCCATAATTTTCTCTTTTTATCTCATAATTGACTTGTAATTATGACATTATCTCATGTTTTTATGCCATAGTTATGACTCTGCATACCATAATTTTCTCTTTTTATCTCATAATTGACTTGTAACTATGACATTATCTCGTGTTTTTATGCCATAGTTATGACTCTGCATACCATAATTTTCTCTTTTTATCTCATAATTGACTTGTAACTATGACATTATCTCGTGTTTTTATGCCATAGTTATGACTCTGCATACCATAATTTTTTCTTTTTATCTCATAATTGACTTGTAATTATAACATTATCTCATAATTTTTTTGCCATAGTTATGACTTTGCATACCATAATTTTCTCTTTTTATCTCATAATTGACTTGTAATTATGACATTATCTTGTGTTTTTTATGCCATAGTTATGACTTTGCATACCATAATTTTCTCTTTTTATCTCATAATTGACTTGTAATTATGACATTATCTAATTTTTTGCCATAGTTATGACTTTGCATACCATAATTTTCTCTTTTTATCTCATAATTGACTTGTAATTATGACATTATCTAATTTTTTGCCATAGTTATGACTCTGCATACCATAATTTTCTCTTTTTATCTCATAATTGACTTGTAATTATGACATTATCTCATGTTTTTTTTGCCATAGTTATGACTCTGCATACCATAATTTTCTCTTTTTATCTCATAATTGACTTGTAATTATGACATTATCTCATGTTTTTTTTGCCATAGTTATGACTTTGCATACCATAATTTTCTCTTTTTATCTCATAATTGACTTGTAATTATGACATTATCTCATGTTTTTTTGCCATAGTTATGACTTTGCATACCATAATTTTCTCTTTTTATCTCATAATTGACTTGTAATTATGACATTATCTCATGTTTTTTTTGCCATAGTTATGACTCTGCATACCATAATTTTCTCTTTTTATCTCATAATTGACTTGTAATTATGACATTATCTCATGTTTTTTATGCCATAGTTATGACTCTGCATGCCATAATTTTCTCTTTTTATCTCATTATTGACTTGTAATTATAACATTAACTCATATTTTTTTGCCATAGTTATGACTTTGCATACCATATTTTTTTCTTTTTATCTCATAATTGACTTGTAATTATAACATTATCTCATAATTTTTTTTTGCCATAGTTATGACTTTGCATACCATAATTTTCTCTTTTTATCTCATAATTGACTTTTAATTATGACATTATCTTGTGTTTTTTGTGCCATAGTTATGACTCTGCATGCCATAATTTTCTCTTTTTATCTCATAATTGACTTGTAATTATGACATTATCTCATGTTTTTTGTGCCATAGTTATGACTCTGCATGCCATAATTTTCTCTTTTTATCTCATAATTGACTTGTAATTATGACATTATCTCATGTTTTTTGTGCCATAGTTATGACTCTGCATGCCATAATTTTCTCTTTTTATCTCATAATTGTGTCTTTTGATGTATTTTTTTTTTTATGGGGCAGGGATGGTCAGACTCACGTCAGCGCTCCAGTGCTGGTGACTGGTCGGGTCTGGACGGTCACTCAGCTCATAGGAGGACGAGTCGTTGGTAAAATCTCTTCTGCAGCACGAGAGAGCGTCTTGTCCAGACGGCATTGCCAGCAGATCTACAGGAACCAGATCACAACCATGAAAACCTCCAGCTGTAATTGAGGAAACCCCTACTGTGAGTTTCAACTCTAAGGATGTTAGAGTTTCCTGTGGGTTTGAGCTGTACATCATTTCCAGACACTGCAGTGCTCACAGGCCTCAGACCCTTTTGCTTTAATTCTCACTTCACAGTATATTTCTTGCTACTCTTTGCTGTACTGATTTATAGTGATCTTTACACTTATATCCCACTGTGGTTTCACAGTCACAGACAGTGATAGTGTTGTGTGCAGTGCTCCTGTATGATGTACTACATTACATGCACGTGCTTGTCTGTGCATGCTTGTTTGATGCACCTGCATTACTTAGTTGTTATCCGGTGAACATTAACAATCATGAATTTGGCTGATGCTTTTACCCAAAGCGACTTACACTGCATTCAATGCCCTATGTCTGATCAGTTCATGCATTTCCTGGGAATCAAACTCGCGATGCTGGTGTTGCAAGCACCATGATTTACTGTATGAGCTACAGGAATACTATCCCGATCTGAACACCTGCTCATCTGCTCATGTGACATACATCAAAGAAGATCAGACAGTTGCACAGAAGCTCATTAAAGTCTGTGAAGTGCAATGAGAGTTTGATTTTGGCTTTTACCTGTCAAAAGAAAACCATGCATTTCCCAACATGAATATCCCTGCTAACAATAACAACAAGCAAGAAGTTAAGTTCTTCTTCTTTAACTTTTAAAATGATCAAGTTCATAAAGCTTCACCGACTGCATGAGAAAACAAACTATACTTACATGTGTACATTAGGATGCAGCTTCTGATCTTCCTTTTGTGTGCCATTGAGAGAGTTATAACTCAACTCTATATTGTGCTGTGAAATAGAAAGAGAATGTGTGTGTGAGAGAGAGATAGGGTGTGGCTCTCAGTTTACACACAGTGATAGATCTGTCTATCTATCTAACCATCGTCTGTCTGTCTCTGTCTCCTACTTTCCTTGGTTCTTTCCTTTTATCTGTCTATCTATCTATCTGTCTATTGATTGATTGGTCTATCTGTCTGTCAGTCTATCTTTATTTCCTTCTTTCTTTTGTTCTTTCTTTTTATCCGTCTGTCTCTTTCCCTCTTTCTTTGTATCTGTCTTTCTGCTATCTATCTTTCTGTCTGTCTGTCTGTCCCTCTGTCTATCTATCTATCTATCTATCTATCTATCTGTCCGTCCGTCCGTCCGTCCGTCCGTCTATCTAGCTGTGTTTCTGTCTGTCTGTAAGAATCCACCCATCAGCCCAAAACACCGGAATCCAGCGGCGTGGTCGAAGGGTTAATACATATTTAATACATTTTAGTCTAGCTCTATTGTCAATCTGACTCCAATTTTAAGTGATCACTAAATTTATGCTAAATCAAAAGGTTAGAAATGTATTTCTAATCAAAAGGTGATCACATACAGTACAGACCAAAAGTTTGGACACCTTCTCATTCAAAGAGTTTCCTTTATTTTCATGACTATGAAAATTGTAGTCACACTGAAGGCATCAAGGGCTATTTGAGCAAGAAGGAGAGTGATGGGGTGCTGCTCCAGATGACCTGAACCTGAACCCAATCGAGATGGTTTAGGGGTGAGCTGGACCGCAGACAGAAGGCAAAAGGGCCAACAAGTGCTAAGCATCTCTCGGGGAACTCCTTCAAGACTGTTGGAAGACCATTTCAGGTGACTACCTCTTGAAGCTCATCAAGAGAATGCCAAGAGTGTGCAAAGCAGTAATCAAAGCAAAAGGTGGCTACTTTGAAGAACCTACAATATGACATATTTTCAGTTGTTTCACACTTTTTTGTTATGTATATAATTCCATATATAATTCCACATGTGTTAATTCATATTTTTGATGCCTTCAGTGTGACTCTACCATTTTCATAGTCATGAAAATAAAGAAAACTCTTTGAATGAGAAGGTGTGTCCAAACTTTTGGTCTGTACTGTATATCGATTATTTATTAATTTAGATATTTGAGTATTCTGGAAATCCCATACTTTGAATTATTCGATCACTAAGGAACATCACTCAGAAATTTACTCTGCCAACTGTGAACGCACAGACACAAACTCACCAATAGTGAACTTACTCAGAGGATACAGGGTGATTATAATACCTTTAAGGGATGCAAATAAGTAAATCAAATATAAAAATGTATTATCTGTCAGGTAAAATTTTATCAATCCAATCCAATCCAAAACAATTAGAATCCAATTTATAAATGTTAATGCAATTGTGAATCACATTGTTGTGTTCCACGCATTGATCTATCTGTAAGTACTGTGTACTTAACACTAAGTTCCTAAGAACTTTTCCAAGGAGGAGAGAGTAAATGAAAATATTCAAGCACATTTCACTCAAAAAATATATATAGCCAGCATTTATTTAACAATAAACCATAATTATAATAATTACTTTTTCCCTCTGTTACAATGTATTAAGTTGGAAACACAATATCTCTTGTAACTAAGAAATATAATTGTTCTTTTAGTATAGAACCAAAAGAGCTCTGATTTTATATATATTTTATATATATGTGGAATTTTTAATGCCCTAAAAAGATTTTAATAAAATGTTCTACCTGGGTAGTGATTTTTTTTTAGTGTGGTGAATTCTCCAGTGTTGATCTTTAAGATGAAAGGAAGATACATCAAACTCCTCGCACACTCTGCAGTTTTCGCCGTGCTTCTGTCTGTCAAATAATGGTGAATCCAATGGCCGTATCAATTCATGTATACAAAAAAAACAACCTGCATGATAGGGCAACATTCAATTACTCTTTCAAAATAATTTCCAATTTCTTCACCATATCTGAAAAAAAAAAAACGTTACTCAAAAACCCATATTCATAATTGTGCAGCAGTTTACAATTGAACAATTTGAACATTTTCTCAGTCGCTGCCCATGTAACCTCAAACTAGCTTATTACATCGTAACCTAGATTACACGTGGTTCCCCTTAATTAATTAACCATGGTTTTACTACAAATAAAACCAAAAAACCATGGTTACTATAGTTAATCCACGGTAACCACAAATTAACCATAGTTTAACCATGGTATTTGTAGTAAATCTGTGGTTATACAAATGGTAGTCAACCCGCCAAAAAACCATGGGTTACTACAGTTTTACTATAATAAAACCATGGTTATTTTTCGTAACAGCATCTCAGATTCATGTGACTCCATTTACTCTCCAGTTGGTTTTTACTTGAAAAATACACATTGATATATTGAGATATCAAGATCATAGTATTAACTACAAAATATTATTCTGCAAAGCAATTCGTAGAAAAGCTGTATTATGCAGCTAGCAGCAAATATGATGAAAACTATGGAAACTCACTGGAGAATATAGAAAATCCACATATCCTCCTCGGTACTAAAACGCTTCTTCCCTTGTGATACCGTATAAAATATGATTTCTGCACAGAAATCACTCCCAAACGTCGTGTTATGTCCTCCTTGGTTTAACACGTTTTCATGTTTCTTCTTCTACCCAATGCTGAAAACTATATTGGTTTCACTTCTCTGCAGCACCACTACTGCCATCTGCTGTACAATGATACGAATCAGAATCAGAAACAGCTTTATTGCCAAGTATGCTTGTGTATACAAGGAATTTGTTTTAGTGACATAAGCATCCAGTACAGAGACAAGAACACACAGGCAAATTTTTTTTATAAAATTTACAAATATTTGCAAATAAATAATTTGTATAAACAATTGTGCTATACATGATAATGGAATAGGATTGAGTAAGATGCAGGGATGTACTAGGATGGAGGGGCAACAAATAAATATAAGGATTGCACATTTTTATTGCATAAGCATAAGTGGGGGACATTTAACGTCTGCAAACTTCACGATCTTGACAGAGGGGTCCTTAGATGTGCAATCTTTAGTGTACAGGAAGAAGAGCAGTGGGGAGAGGACGCAGCCCTGGGGAGCTCCGGTGCTGATTGTACGGGTGCTGGATGTGTATTTTCCCAGCCTCACTAGCTGCTGCCTGTCTGTCAGGAGTTTTCGGTACCTGATGCCATTGAGCAAGGGAACATTGCTTTGATATCTGTCATAACTGCTACAGGTTCTTGGTGAAATCTGGTGAGGACATCGAAAAGTGTGCTGGTTAAATCAGGACCCTGAAGAAATTCTGAGTTGAGGGATTTACCTTGAAAGGCAGCACCACAGTCAAAGACAACTCTTATGATCTGTTTTTGTGGATGGTATACACCGTGATGTGGGATATACAATAATTTACCCTCAGTTCTTTTTAAATCTTGTTGCGGTACTTTTGAGTTTCATCCTCACTTCCTTCACTCTCTCAGTTTGCAGCTCTGGAGACGAGCAGTGCTACGGACACTCTTTGCTCCACTCTAATCTCTTGCTTGGACAACTTTTGCCCACTGTTGTCTAGACCAGCACGCATCGCCCCATCTGCCCCCTGGCTGTCCGAGGTTCTCCGTGAACATCGCTCTAAACTCAGGGCTGCAGAGAGGAAATGGCATAAATCAAGAAACTCCAAAGTCTCTCCTCTCTTCCTTCTCTGCAAAAGTCTTCACTGATAAAACATCATACTACCACAACAAAATTAACAGCTGTTGTGACTCTCACATGCTTTTCAAAACTTTCTCTTCTCTTCTTTGTCTGCCTCCACCTCCTCCTTCATCAATTCTTACAGCTGACGACTTTGCAGTTTTCTTCTTAAATAAGACAAGAACCATCAGTGACCCATTCTCTTCTTCAGTCATACCTTCGCTTACTCACATTGTCAACACCACTTTTCACTCTGGAACATTTCCCTCAGCATTCAAGCAGGCTCGGGTAAGCCCACTGCTTAAGAAACCATTTCTAAATCCAGCACTTCTACAAAATCTACAGACCGGCATCCCTTTTTCCATTCATTGCAAAGACACTTGAGCGAGCTGTGTTCAACCAGCTCTCTATGTTCCTTGTACAGATCAACCTCCTGGACAGCAACCAATCTGGCTTCAAAAGTGGCCACTCAACTGAGACTGCTCTGCTCTCGGGTACTGAAGCCCTGCGACTAGCAAGAGCAGCTTCAAAATCCTCAGTACTCCTCTTACTGGACCTGTCTGCTGCTTTTGACACTGTTAATCACCAGATTCTCCTGTCCACCCTCAGAAAGATGGGCATCTCTGGAACAGCACTCCTGTGGGTTAAGTCCTACCTCTCTGACAGATCCTTCAGTGTGTCTTGGAGGGGTGATGTTTCTAAGTCACAACACCTTGCTACTGGGGTTCCTCAAGGCACAGTACTTGGACCACTTCTCTTCTCCATCTACATGACGTCATTAGGATCTGTCATTCAGAAGCATAGCTTTTCTTATCACTGCTATGCTGATGACACCCAACTCTACCTCTCATTCCAACCAGATGACCCGACGGTAGCTGCTCGCATTTCAGCCTGTCTGAGTGACATCTCTAGCTGGATGAATGACCATCACCTTCAGCTCAACCTTACTAAAACAGAACTCCTGGTGATTCCAGCTAATAACCCATTGCTTCATCACAACTTCTCTATACAGCTGGGTTCTTCAACCATTACTCCTTCGAGGACAGCCAGAAACCTAGGAGTTGTGATGGATCATCAGTTAAGCTTCAGAGACCACATTGCTACAACAACCCGGTCCTGCAGATTTGCCTTATACAACATTAGGAAGATTAGACCCTTCCTTATTCTCTCCAGACTGGACTATTTTAATGCTCTCCTGGCTCTTCCTGCATGTACTATCTACAAATGATCCAGAATGCAGCAGCGAGGGTTGTCTTCGGTGAGCCAAAAAAAGCTCACGTTACTCCTCTCAGGTTACACTTGCTACCAGTAGCTGCCTGCATCAAAATTAAGGTTTTGATGCTTGCCTACAAGACGACCACTGACACTGCACTAATAAACCTAAACTCATTAGTTCAAACCAGTGCACCCTACAGAAACTTGCGTTCTGCAAGGGAACAACATCTTGTGGTGCTATCCCAAAGAGATTCAAAATCACTCCTTTTGCTGGACTGCACCCAGCTGGTTGAATGACCTCCCAGAGGAGAGGAGAACTGACCCCCAACTGAGCCTGGTTTCTCCCAAGGTTTTTTTCTCCATTCTGTCACCGATGGAGTTTCGGTTCCTTGCCGCTGTCGCCTCTGGCTTGCTTAGTTGGGGACACTTCATCTACAGCGATATCGTTGACTTGATTGCAAATAAATGCACAGACACTATTTAACTGAACAGAGATGACATCACTGAATCCAATGATGAACTGCCTTTAACTATCATTTTGCATTATTGACACTGATGCCTAATGAATGTTGTTCAGTTGCTTTGACGCAATGTATTTTGTTTAAAGCTCTATATAAATAAAGGTGAGTTGACTTGACTTGACCTCCCAATCTCAATTTAAACAGCTGGGTCTTTACTCATTTTCAAAAAACTTCTAAAGACTCATCTTTTTCGCCAGCACTTGACCAACTAATACTAGCACTTACCTTTTTTTTCCAGTCTATCCTATTCTTAAAAAAAAAAAAAAAATGCTACGGGTTCTGTACTAGACTAACTGAGACTTGTCATGGCACTTGTATACTGTTGTTGTTCTCATGTTGACCTGACTGCTTCTATTGTTCTCATTTGTAAGGCGCTTTGGATAAAAGTGTCTGCTAAATGATTAAATGTAAATGTAATGTTACTTGTGTGGCAGTAATGAAGTGTTAATGTCGAGCCCTAGAGTCTATGTGCTGGACCTCAGCCCCAAACAGCCTCGGCACAATTTAAACCCTGTGTGTACGTATATGTGTGTGTGTGTGTGAATACAGTATATATATATATATATGTGTGTGTGTGTGTGTGTTTGTGTATATATACAGTGTTGGGAAGGTTACTTTGGAAATGTAATAGGTTACAGATTACAAGTTACCCTGTTTAAAATGTAATAGTAGTGTAACTTTTTCAATTACTTTATTAAAGTAATGTAACTAATTACTTTTGAGTACTTTTTGATTACTTTTCTAAATTTGTGAAAATTAAAGAATAATGAATAAAAGCATATACATCAACTCAAATACAGTTATCTAATAAGCATGTGTCGTATTCTGTGTAATAAACTCCTGAAACATTGGTGTTTTTTTTAAACTGCTGTCTCTTTGTATATGATATGATGATAGTTTTCTCAAAATAAGTAAAATGCACATGAAGTGACACAGAGCAGTTCTAGAAATTATGTTTATGTGCTCGTTTACTCCTATATTGAGATGGCAGAGGTTGAAAACACTGCGAGCTTCAGTAGGCCTATGTGTAGTAAATGAAGCCATGTCTTTGCCATTAATTTACAGGAGGGGCGGACTGGGAAAAAAATTCAGACTGGAAAATTCAAACTCATACAAACAAATTCATGGACAAAACTATTTTTTGTATGGACCTGACATAAAAAAGGTTTAAATCTTTAATTTGGGGACATGCTAAATAATAGTTCTCTCCTGAACTGCACCTTCACTTCCATTTTTCTCTTCAGTCTCTTTATTTTGCCCTGTTATCCATCTCTCTCATGACATTAATACTCAAGATTGAACAAAACTATACTTTACAATACAATACTCTACAATACTACAATATCTTTATAGAAAAATCCTAATACTGTACACGAGTCATGTTTTCCGTACAAAAATTTACCATGCTTTTTTTAGCCTATATACAATAACCTTTTTTTTTGTTTTGTTTTTTGCAAATGGATTTGTATTTATTTTTAAATAACTCAATTTGTAAAATCATTTTAAATTTTTGGTTACCACAGTTAAACAATAGTAACTATTTTCTCTGGATTTATAGAAATATATTAAAACGTTAATTTTCGTAAGGGTAGTGTTGTTGTCTGTCCGTAGCTCCCCCTAAACCTATAAAAAAAATTTGATTGTTTTTCAGCTAAATTACTACTGTAACATTACAACTGATAATAATGATGTCCTTTATATAGTATTTTGAGTGATGACTGATGAGCAACGTGCTGCTGCTTGATTAATTGAATAAAAAAGAAAAGAAAAAAAAAAGCATCTTTACAGATGAAACTGACCTGAAACCCTGAACAGTATAGTTCTGCTTCTCTGCTCCAGTTGTGCGCTTTCAAAGTCCACTCTCTCTCTCTCTCTCTCTCATTGATTACTCTGAGTCTGATCCAAACCGTTTGGCGGAGGCGCGGAGAGCGCGCGCGTCATGACTAACACTTCCTGATTTATTAGAGATTTAATTATCAAACGGCGGATTCGCAAATGATCGCTTTAGTACATTCGGCAGGCAATTATACAATAATGATATTAAAATAGCGGGCAAAATCGGCTGCCAGGCCACCGGGAATTGTCCCGGTTCTCCCGGTGTCCAGTCCGCGCCTGATTTCCACAGACACGCAGAACGTGCAGGAGTCATATATTGCATTTTTGGGGCTTAATATTCACAGACACTAGTCCATGTCATGTTTTGATTCAAGTGTACTGACCTACTTTTGATTTAGTCATCCAAAATGTGGCATATTCCGTCCGCGTTAGGCATTCCGTTTTTATGACTGGATTCTACGAACCAGACTGTATTTCCGCATCCCGGAAATTATTAGGGCGGTATGTCTCAGAATAGTCAGTGCAATTTGGGAAAGAAATCAGTTAAATCTGTATGTGGATGTGTGTAAATATTCAAATGTAATCCCCTTTGTAATCGTTAAAAATTTCATAAGTAACTGTAATTTAATTACTCATTTTTTCTTAGTAACTGTAACTAATTACAGTTACATTAATTTTGTAATTAAATTACGTAACGCCGTTACATGTAACTAGTTACTCCCCAACACTGTATATATATATGTGTGTGTGTGTGTATATATGTATATATATATATATATATATATATATGTAACCTCTGTGTTATGTCTTCTGCCTGATATACTCTCTCGGACACCGTCAGGTTTGTGGTAACAGCAGGTTTATTCCACAGCTGCATTTATGACAAAGGAAAACAGTGTTGAGTAGTCATCTCATGTGGATAAACAGCGCATGCTCTGTCTCAAGGGAAATCCTCCATTGCTTTTTTTAGGATTACCCATATGTACCACTCTTAAAGCTCTACACAAAATTAAAATCCAGTTTGACATATTGATCGTATAGTGAATTAAACTCACATAAACAAAATAATTAAAACACATCAAATTATCCCTCTTAATCTTGCAAGAAGGAAAACAACACAAAATGTAATTACACAGATTTCCTACAGTTACCTTTCCATTTTATGTTAACAGTCAGTTATGTGTAAACAATCATGTAACTTCGTTACAATTCAACATACCGGAGGCAGACAAACAGCATAAAATACCTCAATCATATGTTCAAACATTACAACACTTTATATCAACTTATGGTAACATACCTGCATTTATGACAAAGGAAAGCAGTGTTGAGTAGTCATCTCATGTGGATAAACAGCGCATGCTCTGTCTGAAAAGACGGCATGATTTTAAAAGTTAGCTAGCTATACTTGAGAGACTTTCTATCGGCTATAAAACACATAACCAGATGGTTGACTTTTTAAAAACATGGCGAAATTAATCAACAACACCTTATACAACCAAAAGAAATCTAGCTTAACTTTTACATGCTTTTCAAGTGAGTTAACATTGTTTAGTCCACGGACATTCATAGACACGCTACCTCAAGGGAAATCCTCCATTACTTTGAGGATTACCCATAATCCTTCGTCATTACTAGCATTCGCTGCAGGTACACTTTGTGACAGTAGGTGGCACTATACTCACATTTAGTAGGATTTAACCTGAACCTTTTTAACTATGTTACATATACAGTATATATATATATATATATATATATATATATATATATATATATATATATATATATATATATATATATATATACATACATACAGATATATGTAAATAAATGTATACAGTTTTTCTCAATTGCTTTGTTGGCGGATGTTTCAAAACCATCTTACATCATTTAACCTGTTAGCGCAACTTGACATTCTTGCATAGTACTGAAAAAAATCTGTCAGCTAAAAAGTAGAACAAATTTGCATATACCAAATATGAAATAAAATTGCATATAACAAAATTTAATTTGCATACAAATATTTCATAGGTGAAAAATCATCTAAACATTTTGAGTGGTGCGGCTCACACAATGACAAAAAAAAGTTTTATTTTGATGGCACTGGCCGAGTCACTGACACAATCTTAGAGTTTAAAGCATGAATTCAGTATTTTGGAAGAGTTACAGTTTTTTACGATTGTTTACACACTTAAATTAAAATTTCCACACAATTAGCAAAATTTTACTCCAATGAGCAAAACACCTCCACAGATTTGCACAACAGTACACACAATGTCTGCTTCACCCTTTTTGCAAAACATTACACACAGTGATTTGTAAAACTCTACACACATTTTCACACCTTAGACACAGATAAGGATTATGAGGTTACTTCCTTGTAATTACAAAGCACCGGATTGCCAATGACCACACTAATGAACGAACTGGATAAACACATCTTACAGGTGTGGAAGCACACATGTGCTATAAAAGGCAGCAGGTGAGTTCACCTGTCTTCAAAAAAAATGGAAGGAGTTAGAAGAAGAAGAAGAGTGAGAATGAGAGGGGGAGCTCAAAGAAGAGATGAAGGCGGTAGAGGTAGAGGAGAAGGAGGTAGAGGAAGAGGCATAGGTAGAGGAGAAGAAGGTAGAGGAAGAGGAGAATGAGGTAGAGGAAGAGGCATAGGTAGAGGAGAAGAAGGTAGAAGAAGAGGAGAAGGAGGTAGAGGAAGAGGCATAGGTAGAGAAGAAGAAGGTAGAGGAAGAGGATAATGAGGTAGAGGAAGAGGCATAGGTAGAGGAGAAGAAGGTAGAGGTAGAGGAGAAGGAGGTAGAGGAAGAGGCATAGGTAGAGGAGAAGAAGGTAGAGGTAGAGGAGTAGGAGGTAGAGGAAGAGGCATAGGTAGAGGAGAAGAAGGTAGAGGAAGAGGAGAATGAGGTAGAGGAAGAGGCATAGGTAGAGGAGAAGAAGGTAGAGGAAGAGAAGGAGGTAGAGGAAGACGCATAGGTAGAGGAGAAGGAGGTAGAGGAAGAGGAGAAGGAGGTAGAGGAAGAGGCATAGGTAGAGGAGAAGAAGGTAGAGGAAGAGGAGAATGAGGTAGAGGAAGAGGCATTGGTAGAGGAGAAGAAGGTAGAGGAAGAGGAGTAGGAGGTAGAGGAAGAGGCATAGGTAGAGGAGAAGAAGGTAGAGGAAGAGGAGAATGAGGTAGAGGAAGAGGCATTGGTAGAGGAGAAGGAGGTAGAGGAAGAGGAGAAGGAGGTAGAGGAAGAGAAGGAGGTAGAGGAAGAGGCATAGGTGGAGGAGAAGAAGGTAGAGGAAGAGGCATAGGTAGAGGTAGATGAAGATAAGGAGGTAGAGGAAGAGGCATAGGTAGAGGAGAAAAAGGTAGAGGAAGAGGAGAAGGAGGTAGAGGAAGATGCATTGGTAGAGGAGAAGAAGGTAGAGGAAGAGGAGAAGGAGGTAGAGGAAGAGAAGGAGGTAGAGGAAGAGGCATAGGTAGAGGAATAGGAGAAGGAGGTAAAGGAAGAGGCATAGGTAGAGGAGAAGGTAGAGGTAGAGGAAGAGGAGAAGGAGGTAGAGGAAGAGGCATAAGTAGAGGAGAAGGAGGTAGAGGAAGAGGCATAGGTAGAGGAGAAGGAGGTAGAGGATAAGGCATAGGTAGAGGAGAAGGTAGAGGTAGAGGAAGAGGAGAAGGAGGTAGAGGAAGAGGCATAAGTAGAGGAGAAGGAGGTAGAGGAAGAGGCATAGGTAGAGGAGAAGGAGGTAGATGATAAGGCATAGGTAGAGGAGAAGGTAGAGGTAGAGGAAGAGGAGAAGGAGGTAGAGGAAGAGGCATAGGTAGAGGAGAAGGTAGAGGAAGAGGAGAAGGAGGTAGAGGAAGATGCATTGGTAGAGGAGAAGAAGGTAGAGGAAGAGGAGAAGGAGGTAGAGGAAGAGAAGGAGGTAGAGGAAGAGGCATAGGTAGAGGAAGAGGAGAAGGAGGTAGAGGAAGAGGCATAGGTAGAGGAGAAGGTAGAGGTAGAGGAAGAGGAGAAGGAGGTAGAGGAAGAGGCATAAGTAGAGGAGAAGGAGGTAGAGGAAGAGGCATAGGTAGAGGAGAAGGAGGTAGAGGAAGAGGCATAGGTAGAGGAGAAGGTAGAGGTAGAGGAAGAGGAGAAGGAGGTAGAGGAAGAGGCATAGGTAGAGGAGAAGGTAGAGGTAGAGGAAGAGGAGAAGGAGGTAGAGGAAGAGGCATAGGTAGAGGAGAAGGTAGAGGTAGAGGAAGAGGAGAAGGAGGTAGAGGAAGAGAAGGAGGTAGAGGAAGAGGCATAGGTAGAGGAGAAGGAAGAGGAAGAGAAGGAGGTAGAGGAAGAGGAGAAGGAGGTAGAGGAAGACACCTAGGTAGAGGAAGCGGTAGAGAAGGACTTGAAGAGGTGATAGAACCTGAACAAAGAAGACGAGGACCAAATTTGACTCGAGAAATCTGTGCAACACTTATTGACCATGTTATCAACCATGGACTGACACTGATGGAAGCTGGACAAAGAGTTCAACCAAATCTCAGCAGAAATACTGTTGCGTCAGTAATTCGGACATTTCATCGAGAAAACAGGTAAGCTAACCACATAGTATACATTGAAACTGAAGCTTGTATAATCAATATTGTTTACTGTGACATTTGACAGAAGGCTGCATATATATCTATCTATCTATATATATATATATATATATATATATATATATATATATATATATATGTATATATATGTGTGTGTGTGTGTATATGTGTGTATATATATTTTTTATCTTTTTTTTTTTTTGAAATAGGATTGAGGGTCGAGGACACCAAGGTGGAAGGGGCCCTATGTTTAGTCGTGCACAAGAGGCCGCCATTGTGAACATGGTTTTGGCCAATAATTGTATCCGGCTACGAGAAATCCAAGCCAATATCATCAATGATGACAATATTTTCAATAACATCCAACGAGTCTCTCCGTCAACATTAGGTCGAATCCTAAAGAAAAATCAAATATACATGAAGCAACTGTATCGGGTACCATTTGACAGAAATTCAGAGAGAGTGAAACATCTGCGCAATGAGTATGTGGAGGTATGCATTGCTCATCTGACTATGGTGTGGTATCATGCACTGCTTATAATGTTCTGTCACAAAAATACTGTGCTATAGATATTGCATCCTATTTTCTTTAATGTGTTTCAGATAGTCTTGCAAATGGATGCTGCTGAAATTCAACATAAATTTATATATGTGGATGAGGCTGGATTTAACCTTGCAAAAACAAGAAGAAGAGGGAGAAATGTAATTGGGCACAGGGCAATCACCAATGTGCCAGGGCAGCGAGGGGGTAACATCACCCTTTGCGCTGCTATCACACAAAATGGGGTCCTCCACCACCATGCAAATCTGGGACCCTATAATGCAAATCTGATACTTGCATTTCTTGACCCATTACATGAGATTGTCACAGCATTACACCAAGTGGACCAGATGCGGTACATTTTCGTTTGGGACTGGTTTGCTCTGGTCCAGAACTGGTTCCATGATCACCCTGATTTTGAAGTTTTATACCTTCCCCCATACTCCCCCTTCCTGAATCCTATAGAAGATTTTTTTCAGCGTGGCGGTGGAAGGTATATGACCTGCGGCCTTATGAGCGTTTGCCCCTCATTCAGGCCATGGAACATGCATGTGATCTTACTGAAGCAGCTTCAGTGCAGGGGTGGATTCGTCACACAAGGCGATTCTTCCAACGGTGCCTTGCCAATGAAGACATAGCCTGTGATGTGGATGAAATCTTATGGCCTGATCCAGCCAGACGGAGAGACGGATAGTTACAGTATTCTTGTTGCTTTTACAGTAGTTTTCTTTCATTTCTGTTTACTTTTACTTTACTTTTCTTCAGAGTCAAAGTGTATGTACTGTAATTCATGCAGTAATTTTTATTTGTCTATAGATTTTATTTGTTTACAGTAATTGATATAATTGTTGGTTGATTACTGTAACTGATTATGGTAAGAAGTACTGTAAGTATTGAAATAAATACTTGAAATATTCAGTCTGCAGCATCAAGTGTTGTGCAGTGCTTGGTAGGGTTATAGTCGGCCTACAGTATTTGTCTACATTCTCAAAACAAATCATGAATAATGTTGTGAGTTTCTCACTATTTTTTTTGTCACCTAAATTATCTCTTACATACAGTAAGAATGTCTGGCCAAAATTTTTTTTTTTTTTACAAATGTGTTTATTTATCACAGCAGTGTGAAACTGGCTGCAATAGTGTATGATCAATGATGACTGTGTTGGTTAAATGAAAACAAATAGCATTTTCACAAATATGTGTTTTTTTCCCCAAAACCTTCAAACTGGCTGTTATTAAGCCTCTCATCAAAAAACCACAACTTGACCCCAAAGAACTAGTTAATTATAGACCAATCTCGAATCTCCCTTTTCTGTCCAAGATACTAGAAAAGGTGGTATCCACACAATTATATTCCTTCTTAGAGAAAAATGGTATATGTGAGGATTTCCAGTCAGGATTTAGACCGTATCATAGTACTGAGACTGCTCTTCTTAGAGTTACAAATGATCTGCTCTTATCATCTGATCGTGGGTGTATCTCTCTATTAGTTTTATTGGATCTTAGTGCTGCGTTTGACAATTGACCACAACATTCTTTTGCATAGACTTGAACACTTTGTTGGCATCAGTGGAAGTGCATTAGCATGGTTTAAATCGTACTTATATGACCGCCATCAGTTCGTAGCAGTGAATGAAGATGTATCCTATCGATCACAAGTGCAGTATGGAGTACCTCAAGGCTCAGTACTAGGGCCGCTACTCTTCACGCTTTATATGTTACCCTTGGGAGATATCATCAGGAAACATGGTGTTAGCTTTCACTGTTATGCTGATGATACTCAGCTCTATATTTCTTCGCAGCCCGGTGAAACACACCAATTTGAAAAACTAATGGATTGCATAGTAGATATAAAAAACTGGATGACGAGTAATTTCTTACTGCTAAATTCTGAAAAAACAGAGGTGTTAATTATAGGACCTAAAAACTCTGCTTGTAATAACCTAGAACACTGTCTAAGACTTGATGGTTGCTCTGTCAATTCTTCGTCATCAGTTAGGAACCTAGGTGTGCTACTTGATCGCAATCTTTTCTTAGAAAGCCACGTTTCTAGCATTTGTAAAACTGCATTTTTCCATCTCAAAAATATATCTAAATTACAGCCTATGCTCTCAATGTCAAATGCAGAAATGTTAATCCATGCATTTATGACCTCAAGGTTAGATAATTGTAATGCTTTATTGGGTGGTTGTTCTGCACGCTTAGTAAACAAACTACAGCTAGTCCAAAATGCAGCAGCAAGAGTTCTTACTAGAACCAGGAAGTATGACCATATTAGCCCAGTCCTGTCAACACTGCACTGGCTCCCTATCAAGCATCGAATAGATTTTTAAATATTGCTTATTACTTATAAAGCCCTGAATGGTTTAGCACCTCAGTATTTGAATGAGCTCCTTTTACATTATAATCCTCTACGTCCGCTACGTTCTCAAAACTCAGGCAATTTGATAATACCTAGAATATCAAAATCAACTGCAGGCGGCAGATCCTTTTCCTATTTGGCGCCTAAACTCTGGAATAACCTACCTAACATTGTTCGGGAGGCAGACACACTCTTGCAGTTTAAATCTAGATTAAAGACCCATCTCTTTAACCTGGCATACACATAACATACTAATATGCTTTTATTATCCAAATCCGTTAAAGGATTTTTAGGCTGCATTAATTAGGTAAACCGGAACCGGAAACACTTCCCATAACAACCTATGTACTTGCTACATCATTAGAAAAATGGCATCTACGCTCATATTTGTCTGTTTCTCTCGTTCCGAGGTCACCGTAGCCACCAGATCCAGTCTGTATCCAGATCAGAGGGTCAATGCAGTCACCCGGATCCAGTACGTATCCAGACCAGATGGTGGATCAGCACCTAGAAAGGACCTCTACATCCCTGAAAGACAGCGGAGACCAGGACAACTAGAGCCCCAGATACAGATCCCCTGTAAAGACCTTGTCTCAGAGGAGCACCAGGACAAGACCACAGGAAACAGATGATTCTTCTGCACAATCTGACTTTGCTGCAGTCTGGAATTGAACTACTGGTTTCGTCTGGTCAGAGGAGAACTGGCCCCCCAACTGAGCCTGGTTTCTCCCAAGGTTTTTTTCTCCATTCTGTCACCGATGGAGTTTCGGTTCCTTGCCGCTGTCGCCTCTGGCTTGCTTAGTTGGGGACACTTCATCTACAGCGATATCGTTGACTTGATTGCAAATAAATGCACAGACACTATTTAACTGAACAGAGATGACATCACTGAATCCAATGATGAACTGCCTTTAACTATCATTTTGCATTATTGACACTGTTTTCCTAATGAATGTTGTTCAGTTGCTTTGACGCAATGTATTTTGTTTAAAGCGCTATATAAATAAAGGTGACTGAAGTGTGTCATTTTGCAAACACTCTAGGAATTTTGCTAATTGATTGTGGTGTTTGGATAATTGTGATTATATTTTGACAAAAAGAACTCCGTTTTCAAAATTGCGTGTAAACTATTGAAAAAAACTGTAATCCATTTTGCAGACATGCAGTAAGAGTTCTGCCGTTTTAGCAAACCGTTTGTTTGCATGGTACATTTTCAGTTTACATATAAATTATAAACTTACAACAATAAGTTCAGATGTCTGAAAAATTAGTTTCTGGATCACATCAGAATTCAATTTCTTGTTGATTTAAGCAAATTTCATGTGTTTTGGCACATGTGTGAAAAATATAAGCATACATGTCTACAATTTGGTAAATGCACAACTTATTGATCAAAACTGATTCGAGTTAAACTTGTCTCTTCTAAACATTCGTTCATTCATATGCAGAATGACCCACAGTCAAAATCTGAACTCTGAAATCTGAAAAAATGGTATAAATAACTGTATTTATTTTAAAGTACATTCATCTCTAGGAATGTGTTATATGTAAACTGAAAATGTACAATGCAAACAAACTGTTTGCTAAAACTGCAGAACTCTACTGCATGTCTTCTTTCTGTACTATGCAAGGATGTCATGGATGCAATTTAGATTTCAACAGTAGGTAAAACTGTATCAGGAAAGTCAATACTATACACAAAAAGAACATTTTGATTTATACACTAAATTTATTTTTGTATAAATGTGTTACATGTAAAGTGCATGTGTGCTGCGTCCCTCAGATCAGTCTCTTCTGTGCTTTATCACATTCTTCTGCCATCTCACTGCTTGTGTCTGTGACCGAGATAAATATAATATATAAATAAAATAATAAATGATTACTATAATTTACTGTATTATATACTATTACTATAAATTATTATATTATATTCATATATAATATAATTGTAGATGAGTCTGTGATTTGGAAAGTAAGTGCAACATCTCCACCTGCTGTTCAGAAGCATGAAAAGCATCTGGAGCCCATGTGAAAGAGATGCAGATCTTACTCTTCTGTTACAGATGCACATCAGACAGCTTTAACACACAGAAGAGTGCACGCTGCATGTGTTCAGATCATATTATGGGATGAGGAGAGACACAGAGAGGACGAATTGGTGAATAAAGTCGTTATTTTGCTAAAAGTATTCTTGTCGCTTAACAATGTTAGGGTTCAATTTCTGAATTAGAGTTTTTTTCTTCTTATAACAATAAGTTCAGATGTCTGAAAAATTAGTTTCAGGTTCACATCAGAATTCAATTTCTTATTGATTTAAGCAAATTTCATGTGTTTTGGCACATATGTGAAAAGTGTAAGCACAATTGTCTACAGTTTGGTAAATGCACGACTTGTTGATCAAAACTGATGAGTTGATTCTAGTTAAACTCGTCTCTGAGTGAGCCATCACGTGCAGAATGATCCACAGTTTTACAAAATCTGTATGAAAACAGAATAAAAACATCATTGATGGAATGTTTTATTTCTGAAATGCTTGTCTAACATTTGTAAATGTTACTATGTGTTTCAGAACCATCATTCAAAAGGGGCATTCCATAATCTATCCTTAACATTTGCATAACCCAAAATAGTTTTTAAAAGTTCTGCACAAAAAAACAAAAAAATCGTTATGCATTCTTCATGAAACATTTTATGAAACATTTAACACTTTTAAATTTGCAAAATGATAAAAATGGAATGTTCCCTTTATTGTTAAAAAGAACCTTGATGTTTTGAACTGTCAGAGAATAATCAGAAAAAGAAACGTATTTACAACGTTATGGTAATCTTAGGAAAACGTTCTTAGAATATTTTTTCAGGAAGAGTACAACAAATCAAACATTAACAGAGCAGAAATAATATAGAAGAGTTTGACACATGCATGAACACATGCTGCTTATTCATTCATGCATACCTCTCATTAATGCATATTCATCAATAAATATTGAAATATTGAGGTGTTTCTGACTCCGGGCTGTGTTTAACTGAGCGCTGCTGAGTCCCAGGCGTCTTTATATAAGCGCAGATGAATGGACTGCAGAGGACCGTCGAGCAGCTCTGAGTGAGAGCCGTGTGAGAGAGACAGAGCTCTTCTTATGGTCCGTGTTTCCGGTTGTTCCGCGCGCGTCCTGCAGGAGGCGCCGCTGCTCCGCGCTCGCGAACCGGAAGTGAGTTTGAGTTGAGTTGAGTTTGCAGAAGTTCTGACTCACTGGAGTTCAGAAGGGCATTAGATTCTTCTTCCTGCACTTTAAACTCTCCCGCAGCACATGCAGAAATACAGCAACGAGCACGTGCTTTACTGACGGTTGTATCAGGACACTGAAGACGAGCACAGGTGAGCACAGGTGAGCACAGGTGTGTGTGTGCGCGTTCATTTGCATTTATGCATTTTAGCAACGATTTTATCCAGAATGACTTGCACATGAGGAACATCACAATATTTACTTCATATTTTGCAGTGCAAACCCAAATATTCTCACGCATGCATACACAATACAATATATTAGAAACAGTTAACAGAAAACAGTAAAAAATAACAAGTGCAAAGGCTCCTCTGCAAGCCAGTGTGTGCGTCACAGACAGACAGAGTTTGAGCAGAGCAGACAGACATCTGTCCCCATGGCAACAGCCTGCTATGGACTTCCTGTGAGCGAGACAGATGCTCTGTATCCCTCCGTCTCTCTCTCTCTCTCCCTCTCTCTCTCTCTGGAGATGTAAATATGAGACGGCTGATTTGAAGAGCGCTTGACATAATGAAGGTCTGATGGAAAGACTGAGACCGAGAGAAGGTGAGATGTGTTCATACGCAGCATTGATTCATTTAGCAGATGCTTTTATCCAGAAGTCAGGCGCCACTCAGATGAAGATGATGATGATGCTGAAGAATGTTTTCAGGATGAAGTGCATCAGTGCTTTGTGAGTCTGCAGACGTTTGTTAAAGGATCTGAAGGACAGATTTACTGTACATTGTGTTCATACAGTGTGTGTGTGTGTGATTTAAAGAAAGAGCCTCTGCTCTCATCACTGCATACAGCAACCACAAACAATATTATAGAATGATTAAGGCCAAGA
>NW_026775181.1:70000-110000 GCF_963082965.1 Carassius carassius
TTGGGAAGCTACTTCAGTTTCAGCTGTAAGAGTCATTCTGTGTCAAATAAACCATATTTCAGAAACGTCCCCAGCTAAGATGTTTGATTTTGATAATACTTTTCCTAAAGAAAGACAAACATAAATAGTGATAAAAGTTAAAATATGGAATGTCATGTAGGAATATTTAGTGAGTAATGCACTGTATTGTAGCAATGTCTAAATGACATTGTTCATCAAAGATTCAGAGCCAAATTACAGGAGGCTAAAAAGACTTCAGAAAGATGACAGAATCATTGTGTTATTTTCACACAGAGATTGGCAGCTCTATTAATAACATATTTTGGCTTTAGCAATCTTTCTTACATTACAAGACAATGGTGATGCTTCAAAAATGGGGATAAAGTTTTTTTTTCCAAAGTTTGCATGACTAAAGAAGTATTAAAGATATCCTAACTGTCCTTTTATATTATACTTATTAATAAACTTTTCTTTTGGTACATTATCATTTTTAAGGTCCTATGTGGTTCAGTAGCAGAGATACTGGGATCTCAATGTGGTTTCAGGAGTAAAGCATTAAATTGCACACATTTTCAATGGTCAAAATATTTACTGTATTTAAAGAGAAATAAATAAGTTTAAAACTAAAAATGCATCTTGTTTCCCCTCTATCAAAACAACATACCTGAGTGACCAAAAAATAAAATTATTATTTAATTTCAAGTTTGCATGCCTGTAGCTCAATAAATATCAATGTTATCATAATTCTTCTTAACAAACTTTTATTATCTTTATTTGTAAGATCCTATGTGGTTCAGTTCCAGAGATATTGGGATTTAAATATAAGCAAATAGTTGAATATTACTTGTTTTCAATGGTTAAAAACCAAATGAGGGTCACATTGCTTACAGATGATACCTTGTATTGAAAGAGGAATGTCTGAAACTAATGTTGAAACTAAAAATGTTTCTGAAATGAATCTTATTTCTCTCTATCAAAAGAATTGCATCTGTCACATCTGTCTGAGTGCCAGAAGTAAATAAAGTCTCCAGTGACAGAATGCAAACAAGACTTCTAAGTTCAATCAAGAAGCAGAAATGTATTATCAAGAGTAGTTCTGTAATAAAGTTGTTTCATCATCTCAGGGTCACACATGAAGGTCATGAAGCTCTGCAGTATTTTTAGCAGCGCCCGTCCCATGAGCCGTGAATAGCGCGGACAGCTCTTCTTCCAGTGGGTGCATCTTGGCAAAGGAGGAACTGAAGCTATAATGGAGAATGAGAGAGTGGCCTGAACGAAACCCACTCATTACAGTGATGTCGGCCAACATCGAGACGCATCTAAAGCCTTTATTTAGACCTGCATCTGAGCTAAAGGTCATTTCTAGAGTTCATGATGCTGATCTGTATAGCCTGTAATCACAGCTATAAACACAGACATGGATCCTGTGTTTAGGTGAGTCAGTTTCTTCTGAATCACTGGAGCAGAAGTGACGTTCAGCTCTTCCCACACAATCACGTATGGATGCGTATGAAGCACTCGCTATAACACATGCCACGTGTCTCTTCTCTCCGCCACAGGCCTCCAGCTCCTGAGACTCACACCTTCCTGTATCTTCACACCCTTCACCATACTCATATTCATTCATTCACTCATTCATTCGTTAAATCATTCGCCATTCAGTCAGTCATTCGCCATTCATTCATTCATTCATTCCTTCATTCATTCATTCATTCATTCATTCATTCATTCATTCATTCATTCATTCATTCATTCATTCACCCATTCATTCGTTAAATCATCCGCCATTCAGTCATTCATTCACCATTCATTCATTCATTCATTCATCCATTCATTCGTTAAATCATTCGCCATTCAGTCATTCATTCGCCATTCATTCAGTCATTTATTCAGTCCGTCAGTCAGTCAGTTAGTCATTCATTCATTCATTCATTCATTCATTCATTCATTCGCCATTCAGTCAGTCAGTCAGTCATTCATTCATTCATTCATTCATTCGCCATTCATTCATTCGCCATTCAGTCAGTCAGTCAGTCATTCATTCATTCATTCATTCATTCATTCATTCATTCACCATTCATTCAGTCATTCATTCAGCCAGTCAGTCAGTCAGTTAGTCATTCATTCATTCATTCATTCATTCATTCGCCATTCATTCATTCGCCATTCATTCAGTTAGTCATTCATTCGTTCATTCATTCATTCATTCACCATTCATTCAGTCAGTCAGTCAGTCACTTCCTGTTTGTTGTTGGCGGCTGTACAGCGTTTGAGCTCCGTCACTATATTCTTTTCATTGACTATTTTTAACTCAAAAATCAATTTTATACATCATCGTTTCCGTTTATATAACGTGTGAATATATCCTCTATTGTATTCTACAACAAAAACAATCAGAGCGCCTCGCTATCACTAGTTTTATTTTGATCTCCCGGGTCCGCTATTAGCTTTTAGCCCGTTAGCATCAGCGACGTGGTTGCAGCTAACTGCGCTAACATTGCTAATACTCTATTCACACACATTACCACTGCTGTACTCACTGTTACGTGCTTTAATGGCGGATGAATGTCTCCACTCTGTGCTGCTCGAGCTCGAGGCCGTGGGAAAGCAGATTCGCGACCTGGAGGTGAGGCAGGCCAAGCTGAGACAGCGGAGAACCGCGCTGGAATCATCCCGGGCTGACGCTCACAAGTCCGGGGTAAGTATACAGCGATCTGCTAACAGTCCCACCACGTCTACTCCGTGTGTTTCTCTGCACAGGCCCGGTGCACCCAGGACGCGATCTTCCCAGATGTCCTTCACTGCGACGCCGGGACACCACGGACCCTGGGTGCATCCACAGCGGAGGACGCGAGCCGGGTCCCGGGCGACGACTTCTCCCCCTCCTGCCTTCGACATCTCCATCCGGAACCGCTTCGCTCCCCTCCGCGAGACAGGATGCGACGCTGTGATCATCGGAGACTCCATCGTCCGACACGTAAGTGCTACGTTAGCCGAAGGTAAAGTACACACTCATTGTTTGCCTGGTGCTCGTGTTCTCGATGTTTCTGCGCAGATACCCGCGATCCTGAAGGCCGACGAGAGCCCCAGAGCGGTCGTGCTTCACGCCAGGGTTAACGACACCACGCTGCGGCAGACGGAGACGCTGAAGAGGGACTTCAGGAGCCTGATCGAGACGGTTCGCAGCACGACGCCCGCGGCGACGATCGTCGTGTCAGGACCACTGCCCACGTATCGACGAGGACACGAAAGGTTCAGTAGACTTTTTGCTTTAAATGAATGGTTGTTATCATGGTGTAAAGAACAGAAACTGCTATTTGTTAATAACTGGAATCTTTTCTGGGAGCGTCCTAGGCTGTTTCGCGCTGATGGATTACACCCCAGCAGAATCGGAGCGGAGCTGCTCTCTGACAACATCTCCAGGACACTTCGCTCCATGTGACTAGTAAGACAATTCTCAGATAACTATTATGATGAGTTTTGTTCCACCCGCTTAAATGATAAAAGTACTTGCGCTGTAAAAACTATTAAGACTGTGTCTGTTCCCCGAATAGTGAGGTCAAAATATAATGTAGGATCTAGAAAAAATCTTATCGTGATTAAACCAGAAACATGTAAAGTAAATGAACAAAAACAATTTTTAAAGTTTGGGCTCATAAATATTAGATCACTCACACCCAAAGCAGTTATTGTAAATGAAATGATCACAGATAATAGTTTTGATGTACTCTGCTTGACTGAAACCTGGCTAAAACCAAATGATTATTTTGGTCTAAATGAGTCTACTCCACCAAACTACTGTTATAAGCATGAGCCCCGTCAGACTGGTCGTGGAGGAGGTGTTGCAACAATATATAGTGATATTCTCAATGTTACCCAGAAAACAGGATACAGGTTTAACTCTTTTGAAATACTTCTGTCAGACATGCAAAAGAAATCTAATGTATCTCTTGCTCTGGCTACTGTGTATAGACCACCAGGGCCGTATACAGAATTCCTAAAAGAATTTGCAGATTTCCTCTCAGACCTTCTAGTTACAGTTGATAAGGCGCTAATCATGGGAGATTTTAATATTCACGTTGATAATACAAATGATACATTAGGACTTGCGTTTACTGACCTAATAAACTCCTTTGGAGTCAAGCAAAATGTCACCGGGCCACTCATCGTTTTAATCATACACTAGATCTAATTATATCGCATGGAATCGATCTTACTGCTATAGATATTGTACCCCAATGTGATGATATTACAGACCATTTCCTGGTATCGTGCATGCTGCGTATAACTGATATTAACTATATGTCTCAGCGTTACCGTCTGGGCAGAACTATTGTTCCAGCCACCAAAGACAGATTCGCAAATAACCTGCCAGATCTATCTCAACTGCTATTTGTACCCAAAAATACACATGAATTAGACAAAATGACTGACAACATGGGCACTATTTTCTCTAATACATTAGAAGCTGTTGCCCCCATCAAATTGAAAAAGGTTAGAGAAAAACGTACTGTGCCATGGTATAACAGTAATACTCACTCTCTCAAGAAAGTAACTTGTAGTCTTGAACGCAAATGGAGAAAAACTAACTTGGAAGTTTTTAAAATTGCATGGAAAAACAGTATGTCCAGCTATAGACAGGCTCTAAAAACTGCTAGGGCAGAGCATATCCACAAACTCATTGAAAATAACCAAAACAATCCAAGGTTTTTATTTAGCACAGTGGCTAAATTAACAAATTACCAGACGCCACCTGATTCAAATATTCCACCAACGTTAAATAGTAATGACTTTATGAATTTCTTCACTGATAAAACAGATAACATTAGAAATACAATAGCGAATGTAGATTCTACAGCGTCTAACACTTCAGTTTCATCCATCGCACCCAAAGATAAACTGCAGTGCTTTACAAATATAGGACAGGAAGAGCTAAATAAACTTATCACTGTATCTAAACCAACAACATGTTTATTAGATCCTGTACCCACTAAATTACTAAAAGAGCTGTTACCTGTAGCCGAAGAACCGCTTCTCAATATCATTAACTCATCGTTATCTTTAGGTCACGTCCCAAAACCATTCAAGCTGGCGGTTATCAAGCCTCTTATTAAGAAACCAAAACTAGATCCTAGTGAACTGGCAAATTATAGGCCTATTTCAAATCTTCCATTTATGTCTAAAATTTTAGAAAAAGTTGTGTCTGCTCAATTGAGCACCTTCCTGCATAAAAATGATCTGTATGAAGAATTTCAGTCAGGTTTGAGACCCCACCATAGCACAGAAACTGCACTTGTTAAAATTACAAATGACCTGCTTCTTGCGTCAGATCAAGACTGCATCTCATTTCTAGTCTTACTTGATCTTAGTGCTGCGTTCGACACCATAGATCATGACATACTCATAGATCGATTACAAAACTATACAGGTATTCAAGGGCAGGCTCTAAGATGGTTTAGATCCTACCTGTCCGATCGCTACCATTTTGTTTACTTAAATGGGGTGTCATCTCATTTATCATCAGTAAAATATGGAGTGCCACAAGGATCCGTCCTAGGTCCCCTTCTGTTTTCAATATACATGTTGCCCCTTGGTAATATTATTAGAAAATACGGAATTAGTTTCCACTGTTATGCTTATGATACTCAGCTATATATCTCAACGAGACCAGATGAAACTTCCCAATTATCTAAGCTAACAGAGTGTGTTAAAAATGTAAAAGATTGGATGACCAATAATTTTCTCCAATTAAATTCGGATAAGACAGAGATATTAATTATTGGACCAAAAAACACCACACAGAATCTTGTAGATTACAATCTGCAACTAGACGGATGTACTGTTACTTCCTCTACAGTCAGAAATCTGGGTGTTATATTGGACAGCAATTTGTCTTTTGAAAATCATATTTCCAATGTTACAAAAACCGCATTCTTCCATCTTAGAAACATTGCCAAGCTACGAAACATGTTATCTGTTTCTGATGCAGAAAAGCTAGTTCATGCATTCATGACCTCTAGACTGGACTATTGTAATGCACTTCTAGGTGGTTGTCCTGCTTCTTCAATAAACAAGCTACAGATCGTCCAAAATGCAGCAGCTAGAGTCCTTACCAGGTCAAGAAAATATGATCATATTACCCCAATTTTACAGTCTCTGCACTGGCTACCTATTAAGTTCCGTATCTGTTACAAATTATCATTACTTACCTATAAGGCCCTAAATGGTTTAGCTCCTGCGTACCTAACTAGCCTTCTACCACGCTACAACCCATCACGCACCCTAAGGTCACAAAACGCTGGACTTTTGGTAGTTCCTAGGATAGCAAAGTCCACTAAAGGAGGTAGAGCTTTTTCACATTTGGCTCCCAAACTCTGGAATAGCCTTCCTGATAATGTTCGGGGTTCAGACACACTCTCTCTGTTTAAATCTAGATTAAAAACGCATCTCTTTCGCCAAGCATTCGAATAATGTATCTCTTAAATTGTGAGTGTAGTTGCATCTGCATTTTTATTCTGTAGCTTGGGTTAAACTAATTTTACTTTGTTGGATCAGCAGCTATGCTAATGATGTCTCTATTTTGTTTCTCTGTTTCTGCTGGATCTTCATCCCATGGTAACTAGGATTTACACAAGCTCCAGTCTGGATCCAGAACACCTGAGAAGAGATGATGCTGACCCTCAGAGGACCCCAGATGATGCTAACCCTGAATCAACAAACAGAACTAACAATTATTGCTACATGTGTGACTGCATCCTTTAATAACTATTAATTAATAATATTGATAGTTCATCATCTAGCTGACTACGTCTTGTATTATTATTATTATTATTTTTATTTTTCTAAAATCCTGTCAAACGTGCACAAACTACTAGCTACTACTAAATATTGTAGAAACATAATTTTCTGTAAAGTTGCTTTGTAACGATTTGTATTGTAAAAAGCGCTATACAAATAAACTTGAATTGAATTGAATGAATTGAATTTTACTTTTTCATCAATTAATTCATTTGTTCATTTAATTGTTTAAAGTATTTTTTTGTTCATTTAGTTAGTTTGTTTGTTCATTATTCGTTCATTTAGTCATGTTTTGTTCATTTATTTAGTCTTTTGTTTAATGTATTTTTATCTTATTCATTCAGTCATTCATTCATTTAGTCAATTGTTTGTGTTTATTTACTTGTTCATTATGTCAAGTTTTGTTAATTATTTATTCATTCATTTAATTTAAGTCATTTATTGAATGTATTGTTTACTTATCCATTCATTCATTTGTTAATTTAGTCATTCGTTTGTTCATTACTTTTTTCATTCATCTCATTCATTAATTTACATATTTATTAATTAGTTTGTTCATTTAGTCATTTGTTCATTTATTTGTTTATTGAAATTCATTCATTAATTCGTTCATGTTAATTTAGTCATTAGATCACTTATTTACTTATTCATTAATTCATTTTCTCATGTACTTTGTACCCCTTTATTCATTCATTCATTCATTCGTTTGTTTATTTATATTTTACCCATTCATCAGTTCATGTAGCCATCTGAAAAGTCAGTTATTTTATTCATTTATTCATTCATTTAGTCTTTTTCTTGTTTTATGTATTTGATTATTCATTCATTTGTTCATTTGTAGCTGTTTGATTGTTTATTCATTTATTTGTAGATTTTAATTATTAGTTGATTTTTGTTTATACTTAGTTCTTCATTAATTGATTCATTTGATACCTTTATTTTGACTGATTTAATAGTTATTTTATTCATCAGTCTGAATCTCACCTCCTGCAGCTGGAAAGGAAAGGTCTCGTGTCTAAATCTGGCAGATGAACACAATGAAGCGCTCAAACCCCCATCAAACTGACTCACTGACATTTCACAGCATCACTGTCATCTGCCAATCACAGCGAGAGGGGGAGGATGAGTATTCATGAGGACACGCCCCCTGTTATGACAGTGTGAGGCTGCAGTAATGTTAGCACATTAAGAGATGTGAATCTGTGTGTTCAGTGAGTGTGAGACTTCTGCATTCATATACGTGTATTTAGAGTCTCTTGATGACATTATAATGTAATTTAACGATATGGTACATATACAAGAGTCTGTCGGCCGTAACGCCTTCATTCATTGGATTTTTTCCATTCATTCCTTCATTTATTATTCATTCAATGGGTTCTGCTGATATATTTAGTCATTTGTGTTTTTATTTATTAATTCATTCATTGTTTTTGTTTTTTTTAATTGTTAAGTCATTCATTCATTCATTCATTATTCATTTTGTTTGTTCACTTACTGGTTGATTTATTCGTTCATTAGTTCATTCAGTCAAATGTTCATTCCTTTGTTCTGTCATGTTCATTTATGCTTTCATTCACTCAGTTCACTCCTTAGTCACACCTTAGTCATTTGTGTATTCATTCATTCATTTAATAATTTTTTGTTCGTGCATTCATTTAATAATTCACTCATTCATTCATTTTTATTTACCTTCATTTATTATTCATTTAATGGGTTTTGCTATATTTTGTCATTTGTGCATTTTTTGAATTCATTAATTTGATCATTTGTTTGATTGTTCATTTGTTCGTTCATTCATTAATTTAATCATGTGTTCATTTGTTTGTTCATTCATTCATGTCTTCTTTCATGCCTACAGTTTAATCCGTGTAGAAGCAGATTGTCTAAATAAGCATAAACTCTGAAAGCATCGTGTGACTCAGAGTCGCTTGAACAGATTGAATCTAATCCTGCGGATGAACACACACACACACACACACGCACACACACACACGCGCGTGTCAGCACTCACTCCCTCATGTCATTCAGACCTGTATGAAGATATATTGTGAGAAATGTATCATGGTTTTTTTGGTTCCCAGCAGTCTTCAGAACATCTGCTTCAGTTTCCCGCATGAAGACGAGTGAACGATGACTGAATCAATGACTGTGTGTGTGTGTGAGTGTGTGTGTGTATAGCTGATGTGAGTCTCATGTGACCATCACACGGGTTTCTCCTCACAGTTTAGTTTTCTAAATGAACTGCATGGAAATATCACCTCATATAGTGCTTTTTTGTTATTTTTATAAAGTACCCAATAAGAAACCACTGCAAGCGATTCAGAGTGAATCAGCTGTCTGTATGAATCACACTCAGTCATGAACAGTTTCAGAACCTCGATCAGATCAACGGTGAATCTTTTGCAGATCTGGCATCGCTGCTTCTGATTCCAAGCATGATTGCTGGAATGCTTTCAGAGAAACTGATTCTCAGATCAGCGCACGAGTCACTGTTCAGTTAGAGAGGCAAACGAGGGCTGTTTCTGAAACATTTTGATGTTTGATTGAGTTAAATACTAGCAGTAACATCAAATAAAAACACACCCATACTTTTCTAACATAGAGGCTGCCATCATGAGACTTACATAGACACATTTTACACAAATTAAATTAAAATGCGTCAAATCTGAAAATTATCAACAGATTTTAATGAACTGAGACAAATGACATATTCAGAAATTTGACAAAAAGTATGAAATTGAAAAGAAAAAGAATGAAGGCGGGAGACCTAAAACATAAAAATATTTAACAATTTAGATAATTTAATTTTTAAATAATCAAACAACTGAATAATTTTTAATTCTATTAACTAATTAGTTAAGTTGTTTCATTAAAATTCATTAACGAGCTCAAATGCATTTGTGTGAAAGTGTTTCATTGTTGCAGTTGAATCTAAGAGTGACTGATGTGTGGCAGGAACCTGTCGATTTTATTAAACACAAACTCATTTTGAATCATAAATGTAACTGCACACATTTTCACTGTACAGAATGCCAATAAGCAGCATTTTACCATTTACAAAAAAAAGTTTGTGTTTCAAAGCAGAAGGAATAGCTAATGAAGAATGCCTCGATGATCAGAAATAATCAGTGCGTGAACATGAAGCTTATATAATGTCTCTGTTCTGTAATTAACACACAAACATCAGCAACACTGGATCAACTCTGTTTACATTCTAATATTTGTGCTGTGTTTCTGTCATTTTTATTACTTTCTTAACATTATATGTTTATTTTATTTAATTAGATATTTGTCTGTATAGTTTTTATTATTTTATTCCTTCTGAGTTATTTTAGAAAATAAGATGTGTTGCTTTGGCCACCAGCTGAAGTGAAATAAATGTATTTTGTCTCTCTTATTTAATTTTAATTTCAATACTTGTTTTAAGTAATGCGTCTGAAACTGTTTTCACACTGATTTGGGTCCAGATAAACAGAAATAGTCTGATTTGTTGAACGTTTTTCCCTGTGATGCGAGATCTGTTCCTGTGATGATAGGAAGCGGTGCTGCTGTGAGACTTGTGTGTTTTGTCTCAAGTCTTTTGGGATTCGTGGGATTATCTGCTGCTTTTGCTCTCGTGGGTCAGTAATTGTCATTATTGGAAATCTGCATGTAGTCATTTTCTCTTTCTGTCTTCCTCTCTGTTGCTGTTTTGTTTCCTGTTTGTTTCGACAGGAAGTGATGTCGCTCGTCATGAGTCAGATTAGAATATCTCTGTCTGAAGGGATGAGGTCTGCGACTGTCAGTGATTTCATCAAGGTTTTATTAGACAGAACGTGTTCCCCTTGAGCTCGGGATCTCTGGATTAATGATGTTATTAACGTCAAGTTTAGATCAATCTGATCTACTCAACAGTGGACACTTCTGACTTCACTCAAGCTTATAAATGTCATTAAGAACTATCAATACATTTTTTACAATACAATACTGTTTTCAAAACAATCAGATTTTTGTTTGAAGAAATTAAGACTTTTATTCCCCAAAGCTGCATTCAATTGATCAAAAGTGACAGTAAAGACATTTATAATGTTACACAAGATTTCTATTTATTCATATTATTCTGATATCTGAAGATCATGTGACACTGAAGACTGGAGGAATGATGCTGGAAATACAGCGGAGCATCACAGAAATACATTACACTTTAACACAGATTCACACAGAACACAGATGCTTTACATTAGAATATTATTTAAGTATTTTTGATATATTACATGCAGTCTTGTTGAGCAGAAGAGACCTCGTACAAACACTTCTTTAAATCTTTAGTTTCATATTCTGATGTTGTGATATGTTTAGCTGCTGCAGTGCAGTAACACAGTGACTGATGGCTGAGTCTCTCTCTGTGTCTCTGCTGCTTCATAATGAATGATAAATCCACAGGTCATTGTTTAATTCAGTCTGCGGTCAGCAGGGCGCGTGTTCGCTGTCGTCTCATGAAGGCAGGGTCACTGCGGGTCGCGCCGGAGGACGGTGTGTTTCCGGATAGCCGTGTGTGTAATGAGCTCTTTAGCATTCAGTGAGCACAAACACACACAGAAGATGAGCACAGCTGACCTCTGACCTCCGACCCTCAGTGCTGCATCACTGCCATTAATGTTTATATGCCTCCCCGGAGCCCATTGACTATTAACAGAGACCCCATAGTGTGCTGTGGGTTTACTGGGGGGTAATTGAGAATGAACGGGGCAATGCCTCCAGCGCGATGTGATTGGATTTGAATGTTATGCTCGGCTGTGATTGGTTCACGTGATAAATCCCGCCTCTTGTGTTCATGCACGTTCTGCGTTCGCGAATCAGTCTTAATGAACAACATAATGCCGTTAATAGTTTTCAGTCACATGACCGGCTTGAAGACCTGGCACTGCTGTTTGAATTATGAGTTCAAATCATTCTGTTCCTCACATTATGTTTCAGAAGATATCGGTAAATACATTACCTCATTACCTCATCGTTTGAGTATCATGCCCCACCCTATTTAGAAGCCACGCCCCCTTCTCATTGCAACCCATTACATTACTTCATATGTATGTTAATATATTGCGGTACATATAACGAAACAAGAATAAAAATGAAGTAGCTGTAAAATATAAGATTACAAAATAAACTAATTAGGTTATAGTGGCATTCATTATAAACAGTATACAAACTCAAGCTCAACTTCATTTATTTAAAGAGAAATAAAGGCTCACGAGCCTCTTTCATTCCACAAGAATCCAAACGTTTTGCCGTGTAACATTTGGAGGCTAAACTATTATTCAAGGCTTAGCACTTCACTCATGTTCCAATATCTGCGTCCTTCATCGTCCTTCATCTTGCACAGAAATGTTCATTTGGCCGCTGCACGCTGATTTTAAACTGAGCCGTGTAATGAACTAACTCTAATCTAAATGAACAGAATGCTGTCATTCTACACTTCTGCTCCAGATTTTACTGCATGCACGACTGAGAGACCTGCGTACACGAGCTGAGACTCAACATATGAGAACGTTCACGTCCATATTGATAAACTCAGAGTTTTGTGTAGAATCAGCCATACACCAAATACTCTGTTGTACGTTCGTTTCGTGAATGAGGCCCAGTCTCTCCTTTTGTGTTCTGCAGAATTAAAGTCATACAGCTTTGAATATCCTGAGGGAATAATTGATGAATAATCATTACTGTACTTAATTATTCGTTTAAACTACTGGTGTAGTCTCTGCTTTTCTAGTTCATGAATCACTCTTGTGACCTTTGACCTTTCACTCTGTCCTTGATTTTCTCTCGCATTAGTTGAGCGGTGAACATTCCTGTGGAGCGACCGCCAGCGATCTGGACTGCAGCATAATCACCGCTGAGTGTGTGTGTGTGCGTGTGTGCGTGTGCGTGTATGTGTGTGTGTGTGTGTGTGTGTGTGAGTGCGTGTGTGTGTGTGTGTGTGTGTGTGTGTGTGACTGTGTGTGACTGTGTGTGTGTGTGTGTGTGTGTGACTGTGTGTGTGTGTGTGTGTGTGTGTGTGTGTGTGTGTGTGTGTGACTGTGTGTGTGTGTTTGTGTGTGTGTGTGACTGTGTGTGTGTGTGTGTGTGAGTGTGTGTGAGTGTGTGTGTGTGTGTGTGTGTGTGTCTGTGTCCAGAGCAACAGCAGCTGATTGCTGTTTTCATGAACTGTGTAACACATTTAGAAGACACACACATACACATACACACAAAGACTCTTGATCTCAAACACCCTGCAGGTTCAAGGATGGAGTCTTCAAGTGTGTGTGTGTGTGTGTAGAGCAACAGTGGCTGATTGCTGCTTTCATAAACTATGCAACACTCTCAGAGGACACACACACAGTCTCTTGCTCAGAAATACCCTGCAGGTTCAAGGATGGAGTCTTCGAGTGTGTGTGTGTGTGTGTGTGTGTGTGATTGGTATGGAGGTGAGCTTCTCTTTGCACGTAAGTGATGACGTCAGCGAGTGTTCACTTGCGTATCCTGACAGATTATCATAATCCAAGAGTTCTGCTTTGCCCTGATAGAGACTCGGTTGCTCACCGTCTGTTTTTGATCATTTCACTGATGAATCATTTTTATTTCTCTTTGAATGTTTCTCTGCTGCACACTTTATTAATTCTAATGAGTGTGTGTGTTGGTCTGATGAATGGATCTTGTTTTACTGTTCCTGCGATGAATGTGCAGTAAGAATATCCTGCTGTGTTTTCTTCGCCGGGATGCAGGAACAGTGCCTGGAGCACTGCAGAACAGACACATTAGTATGCAGGCTGAATCCATGCAGGGTTCATAGACTGCCACTTGAGTTCATTACATACCGTTATTTTGATAATCGACCATTAATTGATTAATCATTAGCATTTAACAGACCGTTCTAACACATGCTGGTTGATAATCGTTAGTTGCAGCATTTTGATGTGCTGATTTGACTGAGCTCATTCATATGATCAGTCAACTACTTGTGCAATTAATAATTAGCTCTTCACTAGTGTTTTGCTGATTTTCCACATGTTTTGACATCACAGCTATGTTCAGAAGCCTGATTAAAAAATCACTTGGAAAGCGCTGAAACTTGGCCACCAGAACTTTTTGTGCGAGAATGATTGTGTTTTATTGTATTCCGTGTAAACTGTGACTGATGATGTATTGATGTCGTGCCAGATGAGGCTCTGAGTGAGAGAGAGACGTGCAGATCAGAACAAATGAGCACAACAGCACACACAGAACATTATTGATGCATAAAAATAAGCTGTTTCCAGTATAATAAACATTGTAAAGGATAGTCTGTTTACTTTATAGGCAAAACTGCATATATTTGTTTCTTTAAAACTATTTTCTACATATTAATGTTTTGATAATAGGTGTAAATTATTTTCTAAGAACCTTCTCTGAAAATCTTTATCTGTATCTGTCTGTCTGTCTCTTTATTTATCTGTCTATATCTGTTTGTCTGTCTCTCTGTCTGTCCCTTCTTAGAGAAAAATGGTATATGTGAGGATTTCCAGTCAGGATTTAGACCGTATCATAGTACTGAGACTGCTCTCCTTAGAGTTACAAATGATCTGCTCTTATCATCTGATCGTGGGTGTATCTCTCTATTAGTTTTATTGGATCTTAGTGCTGCGTTTGACACAATTGACCACAACATTCTTTTGCATAGACTTGAACACTTTGTTGGCATCAGTGGAAGTGCATTAGCATGGTTTAAATCGTACTTATATGACCGCCATCAGTTCGTAGCAGTGAATGAAGATGTATCATATCGATCACAAGTGCAGTATGGAGTACCTCAAGGCTCAGTACTAGGGCCGCTACTCTTCACGCTTTATATGTTACCCTTGGGAGATATCATCAGGAAACATGGTGTTAGCTTTCACTGTTATGCTGATGATACTCAGCTCTATATTTCTTCGCAGCCCGGTGAAACACACCAATTTGAAAAACTAATGGATTGCATAGTAGATATAAAAAACTGGATGACGGGTAATTTCTTACTGCTAAATTCTGAAAAAACAGAGGTGTTAATTATAGGACCTAAAAACTCTGCTTGTAATAACCTAGAACACTGTCTAAGACTTGATGGTTGCTCTGTCAATTCTTCATCATCAGTTAGGAACCTAGGTGTGCTACTTGATCGCAATCTTTCCTTAGAAAGCCACGTTTCTAGCATTTGTAAAACTGCATTTTTCCATCTCAAAAATATATCTAAATTACGGCCTATGCTCTCAATGTCAAATGCAGAAATGTTAATCCATGCATTTATGACCTCAAGGTTAGATTATTGTAATGCTTTATTGGGTGGTTGTTCTGCACGCTTAGTAAACAAACTACAGCTAGTCCAAAATGCAGCAGCAAGAGTTCTTAGTAGAACCAGGAAGTATGACCATATTAGCCCAGTCCTGTCAACACTGCACTGGCTCCCTTTCAAACATCGTATAGATTTTAAAATATTGCTTATTACTTATAAAGCCCTGAATGGTTTAGCACCTCAGTATTTGAATGAGCTCCTTTTACATTATAATCCTCTACGTCCGCTACGTTCTCAAAACTCAGGCAATTTGATAATACCTAGAATATCAAAATCAACTGCAGGCGGCAGATCCTTTTCCTATTTGGCGCCTAAACTCTGGAATAACCTACCTAACATTGTTCGGGAGGCAGACACACTCTTGCAGTTTAAATCTAGATTATAGACCCATCTCTTTAACCTGGCATACACATAACATACTAATATGCTTTTAATATCCAAATCCGTTAAAGGATTTTTAGGCTGCATTAATTAGGTAAACCGGAACCGGAAACACTTCCCATAACACCCTATGTACTTGCTACATCATTAGAAGAATGGCATCTACGCTAATATTTGTCTGTTTCTCTCTTGTTCCGAGGTCACTGCAGTCACCAGATCCAGTCTGTGTCCAGATCAGAGGGTCACTGCAGTCACCCGGATCCAGTACGTATCCAGACCAGATGGTGGATCAGCACCTAGAAAGGACCTCTACATCCCTGAAAGACAGCGGAGACCAGGACAACTAGAGCCCCAGATACAGATCCCCTGTAAAGACCTTGTCTCAGAGGAGCACCAGGACAAGACCACAGGAAACAGATGATTCTTCTGCACAATCTGACTTTGCTGCAGCCTGGAATTGAACTACTGGTTTCGTCTGGTCAGAGGAGAACTGGCCCCCCAACTGAGCCTGGTTTCTCCCAAGGTTTTTTTCTCCATTCTGTCACCGATGGAGTTTCGGTTCCTTGCCGCTGTCGCCTCTGGCTTGCTTAGTTGGGGACACTTCATCTACAGCGATATCGTTGACTTGATTGCAAATAAATGCACAGACACTATTTAACTGAACAGAGATGACATAACTGAATCCAATGATGAACTGCCTTTAACTATCATTTTGCATTATTGACACTGTTTTCCTAATGAATGTTGTTCAGTTGCTTTGATGCAATGTATTTTGTTTAAAGCTCTATATAAATAAAGGTGACTTGACTTGACTCTATCTCTCAGCCAGTCTGTGTCTATCTGTCTGTCTGTTTTTCTCTCGTTCATTGATCGATTAGGGCCATATACATCTGCATCATGTGTTTTCATCCGGGAAACTCATTACAAACACACACACACACACACTACATACGTGTGTGTTTGAGTGTGTGTGTGTGTGCTGTTGATCTTTTGCTCTGTGTCTCAGACTCATCTGCCAAAGAACATCTGAATCATGTTGTTCCTCCAGAGAGATCAGAACTAATCAGAGTGCAGATCTGTGCAGATTTCTCTCCTGGTTTCTCCCAATTATCAGTACATTTTCATTTTTAGCTGAACTATTTCTTGAAAAAGACCCTGAAAAGGTCATAGTAGTATCTTAAAGGTAAGGTACATGTCACTACTCTGAGATATTAATATGCAATTTTGAGTTAACCGTTTAAAGCTACTACCCCTGCTGCTCCTCCAAAATTAAAGCTGAAAGCATCTAAATATATAGAAATATATATTTAATGTTGATGGGGCATAAGAAAGTCACAAAGTGTTTAAGCCTTTTAGTTAGGATCCGTTGTTAATTGACAAGCTGTGCAAATCCACGTTTATTATCATCTTCTCAGTTAACAACGGCTCTGTGTAGTAACAGCTGCTCTATGTGAAATCACACACCTGATGGAATTTACTTGATTAGAGAACCGGCTTTACTGACCAGATGTGCATTAATCATCGGCCGATATATATCGTGCACCCCTACTCTCAGTTCATGCAAACAGCATGTGATATTTACTATTGCAGCAGCAAAAGATATATATATAATAGCTAATGAGTTTCAGTGGGGCTTTTGTTGCCTGTGGGTACAGACAGAGATTGTAGAATAGCTGGACAGGTGTGTGTGTGTGTGTGTGTGTGTGTCAGGTATTGACGTCAAACAGTCCCCCACTGAAACACACACACACTCAGTCAGTTTGATTGTGTTTGTTTGTAATGATTTCTGCTTTCATTCATGTGCTCTGGACCCTGTAACCCCCCTTCATTCCTTCAGAGAGTCTCTCTCTCTCTCTCTCTCTCTCTCTCTCTCTCTGTCTCTGACGTCTGATAACTGTCTGTCATTCACTCAGATGCTCTTCAGTAACTGCAGTCAGATGTGTGTGTGTGTGTGGTAAAACGAGAGTAATGAGCGCTTACAGCATCAATTAAATTCTCACAGTGCTCAAGGTGAAACTCACTCACACACACTCACTCCTTTATTCTCCTTTCATCTGCTCTTTTCTTCTCCTCTCACTTTAAGCAGGCTTCCGGAAGTGAGTGCTCGCTGACCGTATATGGACATCCTGCTGAGAGCGAGAGACCTGTGCTCTAGCCTCCAGTCTCTCTCTCTCTTTCTGTCTCTCTCAAGGCATTCATCATTCATGCAGCTTTATTGAATGTTCTCTGTGAGTTTGTTCAGATCTCAGACTCTGAGCGTCACACACTGACAAATACTGACTATAATACAGTTAACTTACTAGTAAGTCACCTAAGTCAAGTCACCTTTATTTGTATAGTGCTTTTACTACTGTAAAAGCTTAGTAAACAGTCACGTGATATGCCTTTAAAAGGCGAAGGATTCTTCACAGCCTTGCTTTTACATGTTATTGTATGTTACATGTTACAGTTTTACTGTGTTATGAGCAGTTACTGTAATCACAGCATGCAGAGGAATACTTGATATGATTGTGAAGCACCAGAGAAGATGATGACAGACAGTTCTCTCAGTTCTCCTGCAGAGGGCGCTGCAGATCTGTGTTCATTCTGTGTGTGTGTGTGTGTGTGTGTGTGCACCAAGAAACACGGTCATCATCTAAAAGTTTACAGCTAATTCTAAAGGAAAATTGTTGCATGACCAGTTTCAGAATCATTCTGTGATTTGGCCTGTTTGCTGACTGATGTCGTCTAGTTCAGTTTATCTTTTGTGTTCAGAGCTTCACCCTGAGATGAATGTGATCAAAGATCTGCAGGATCTCAGAGCTTGTTACATCAGACTCATCAGTATTCTAAAGGTGTTTGTGTAAAAGAGAGAAAGTGTTTTAGGACCAACCTCACTCTCTTATCACAGCTTTTAAGCAAAGCTTTTATATTCAGACACATTTGATTCATCCAAATAATGCATTCGACTGAAGTAGATCAGAGAGCATGTACAACACACACACTCTTTCAATCACACACACACACACACACACACACACACACACACACACACACACATATAAACAGATAGTCCTGTCCTGAACTCACAGGACTGCAGAAGTGAGGTTGATGTGTGAAGCTGTGATTCTGAATCAGTGAGTCTCACACAGTTCATGAAGTGACCAGTCACCGGTGAGTGTGTGTGTGTGTGAGTGTGTGGTGAGTTCAGCAGGTATGTGTGTATGAATATTCATCTCTCAATCCAGATCAGAGGCGTCAGACGGAGGTGGACGAGGCTTTGATGTGATTGTGTGACACTGCTGAAGCTCTTCAGATATCAGCCCACCAACATCATCTGTTTATTTGTTTTTTTTCTGATTTATTTGACAATAATGAATACAATCGCTGCTCTGTACGTGCACTACTGCTTGAGGTCAATAAGATGTTCCAGAAAGAGTCTCTTCTGTTCACCAAAGCTGCATTTATTTGATCAAAAACACTGTAAAAAAAGTTAAATATTATTCTAATTTCAAACATCTGTTTTCTGTGTGAATCTGTGTTAAAGTGTAATTTATTCCTGTGATGCTCCGCTGTATTTTCAGCATCATTCCTCCAGTCTTCAGTGTCACATGATCTTCAGAAATCAGAATAATATGATGATTTACTGCTCGAGAAACATTTCTGATTATTATTCATGTTAAACACAGATGTGCTGCACAATATTTCTGTGGAAACTGTGATGCATTTTATTTTTCTCGCTTCACAGATGAACAGAAAGTTCAGAAGAGCAGCATTTATTAGAAATATAATTTTTTGTAATCTTCTGACACTTTTAATCAATTTAATGCAATCCTTGATGAATAAAAGTATTATTTCTTCCATAAAAGGTCTCATTGACTTTTTCAGTAGTTGAGCTGCTTTGTTTATACAGTTTGACATGAGTGATCTTCTACATCTGGGGCCATTCTCTGGTGTTTGATCATGTGATGATGTGAATCAATAAGATAACTTATTAAGCTTCTCTGATATTATCAAAATCAACTGTTATTTAAAGCTCGACACTCAAAAGACTTTTTTTAGTTTTTCTGTGTTTTCATCAGATGGACTGAAGTTGAAGCCTGTTAATGTTGTGTAACTGTGGTCCTGTGGAGTTCACATTCATGCACTGAGCTGTACAGCTGTTCAGTTCATGCATTGCCTGGGAATCGAACCCCCAACACTCGTGTTGCAAACCTCCTGATCTACTAATTGAGCTGCAAGAGTGATCCATGAGCTCATCCACAGTCTCAGAGGAACTGGACTGACGTCACTGACGCTGAAGATCTTCTGACGCGACTGAATGTGATGTGGCACGATTAAAAAGTAGACGTGTGATTGAGTTTTATGAGGAAGATTTGCAGTGAATCATGAATTCTGCATATAAAGCATCGTGTGACTTCAGAAGAGTTATATATAGAGCACATGAGTCATATATGTACGGTGTACATTTTAGGACATCCTCAGACCTCAGTCATTAAATGAAAAGGCGTCATGCCTCAGACTAAAAGGCTTCAGTCATCGGACAAAACGCATCAGATGAAACGGAGTCAGAAAAAAACGCATCAGATGAAACGGACTCAGACAAAAAGGCATCAGATGAAACGGACTCAGGCAAAACGTCAGACAAAAAGTAATCAGACGAAACGGACTCAGACAAAAAGTCATCAGACGAAACGGACTCAGACAAAAAGTCATCAGACAAAACGGACTCAGACAAAAAGTCATCAGACAAAACGGACTCAGACAAAAAGTCATCAGATGAAATGGACTCAGACAAAAAGTCATCAGACGAAACGGACTCAGGCAAAAAGTCATCAGAAGAAACAGACTCAGACAAAAAGTCATCAGATGAAACGGACTCAGGCAAAAAATCTGACAAAAAGTAATCAGACGAAACGGACTCAGACAAAAAGTCATCAGACGAAACGGACTCAGACAAAAAGTCATCAGACGAAACGGACTCAGACAAAAACGCATCAGATGAAACGGACTCAGACAAAAAGGCATCAGATGAAACGGACTCAGACAAAAACGCATCAGATGAAACGGACTCAGGCAAAAAGTCAGACAAAAAGTAATCAGACGAAACGGACTCAGACAAAAAGTCATCAGACAAAACGGACTCAGACAAAAAGTCATCAGACGAAACGGACTCAGACAAAAAGTCATCAGACGAAACGGACTCAGACAAAAAGTCATCAGATGAAACGGACTCAGGCAAAAATTCATCAGATGAAATGGACTCAGACAAAAAGTCATCAGACGAAACGGACTCAGACAAAAAGTCATCAGACGAAACGGACTCAGACAAAAAGTCATCAAACGAAACGGACTCAGACAAAAAGTCATCAGACGAAATGGACTCAGACAAAAAGTCATCAAACGAAACGGACTCAGACAAAAAGTCATCAGACGAAATGGACTCAGACAAAAAGTCATCAGACGAAACGGACTCAGGCAAAAAGTCATCAGAAGAAACGGACTCAGACAAAAAGTCATCAGACGAAACGGACTCAGGTGGAATATAGTGTTGCCCCGCCCCATGTGATGTCACACGCACGCCGTTCACAGGAAGTGGTATATAATGGTTGATTGATGGCAAAAGGAGGTAAGCAGCGTCTGATATTTTATATTCTAACAGTTTTATTCAAATGTTACACTACTTAAGTTACATAGGGAAGAGAACTAGCGAGCTTTTATTTTGGACAAGTAGTAAAATTACCCTTATGAAAAATAACCATGGTTTTACTATCAAAAAACAAAACAAAACAAAAAACAAATGGTCGATATAGTTAAATCATGGTATCCACAGATTAACCATGGTTTTGCTACACTAACCATAGTTTAACCATGGTGTTTGTAGTAAAACTGTGGTTATACAAATGGTACGTTAATCATTACACTAAAAAAAAACATGTTACTACACTTTTATTATAATAAAACCATGGTCACTTTACGTCTGGGTAAAGCGAATTCTTTCAAGCTATTAGATTGAAATCTTGGTCTAATTATAACCTACCTGTATGAGTCTAACACTAGTTGTTGAATTAAATGATTTTGTAAAAACAATGGTTCTGTCTTATAATTAAATATATATTTGTTTGTTTCAGTCAATCAAGCATATCTTGACAACAAATAACAACAAATAAGCTCCTCCATGCCAGAGAATTAGCGTTTGTTCCATCCAAACCTGCATGTCACCCTGGACTGTACAGAAATCTGCTGTGAAAGCCCTACATCACTGAAACTCCACTCTGAAGTTATAAGTGCACCACATTCAAAGGTCTGGTTGGGGTAACTCTGTGTGGTGCAGTGGAGATGTGGTTATGGCAGACAAGGGTTCATGATTGAAGATATGCTCTCCAGTGTTGGTGCTAGACGAATCATTCCATCTTTCAAATGTGGCAAGCAGTTCAGCAAACAGGAGTGTGAAAAAACACAGGCCACTGCACGCCTCAGACATCTGGTGGAAAGGGTGATTAGAAGGGTCAAGGAAATACACATCTGGGATTCTGTTGTGCCACTCACCTTGTCAGGAAGAATTAATCAGATCTGGCATAATTGCTGTTTTATGGTTTATTATCAGGGACCAATGTTTCTTGAGCAGTGAATGTATATTAGTATATTAGATTTTTAAGAATTACTGTGATTATTACAATAGTACTGTTACAGTGTTAACATTTGATAGTAGTTTTTTATTTATTTATTTATTTTTTTACCTTTTCAGTTAGTTGCAGTGCATACCTTTAATACCTACCATCATTAAATGTTTTTACTTTTTTTATTGTAATGTAAAATTTTATATTTTGTATAATGAAATTATTTAAATAAAATGTCCCTGAAAATAATGTCATGATTCTGCCTTCATGTCCTGATTTTTCTCTAGTCTTGAAGCAGGATCATGACAGACCCGTGTTTTGTGCCTTGTCTTTTGGGCCATGTGCTTGTGTTGTCTCGTTCCCTTGCCCCGCCCCCCTTGTTACCCTAGTTTTGTCTTCATTGATTTACCTGTGCCACCTGTTGTGTTCATTAGTAGCCTCCCTTTATAACCTCGTGTGTTTCTCTGTCCCTTTGTCGGTTCATTGTTTAATATTGCCTATTTCTGTCAAATGTTGCTAACTGTTAATGTATGTGAGAGCTGTCCGTAAGTAAGTCTGTAGAGAGTCTTGTCTAAGTTGTTGTTTGATCCTGTTTTAGTCATAGTCTAGTTTGTAAAGTGTTAGTCTAGTTTTGTCATATTTCGTCTGTCTAGCCCTTGTTTTGCCCCCTCGTGGGTTTTGTTTTCCTGTTTTGAATAATAAACCGTGTTGCTGTGACATCTGTCTGCATTTGGGTTCATCCTCCACCATCCTCATAACAGAATGAACCGACCTACAAGGAACCCAGCAGACAGCATGTCCTCCTTTGAGCACAACTCATACGACCTTGCTCAATGGTGGCATCGGGCTATCGACGATGCAAGGAATGGCAAGCTGCCAATTCCTCCCCAGGGAGAGCGGTCCCTGAGAGAGTACGCTCGGGTCGCGAACGAGAGGAAATTGTTCCTACCGGATAGCCTCCTCAACCGCTACCTCATAGCGGGCCTCAACGCTCCTCCACCCCTGGCAGAACGGGAGAGGCTGATCTGCTGCTCGTTTGGTGACATGGTGGATAGTTTGTCGCTGAGGGAGTCGCGGGGTTCCACCTTATTGTCACCATCACCCAAGCTATCAGTGATCCCGGAGGGTCATGTACTGGCTGTGGTTACCCAGGGGAATCAGGCTGGCTCCACTTCCACCCCTGAGGCTACAGTCGTCCCCGAAGGTCTTCGTGGCAACGAGGGAGACGGACTTCATGGGATTCTTCGTCGGAGTCATCCTCGGCTGAGTCAGCGCTGTCTGAGACTGCCCGTCCAACGCAAGTCACAGATCCCGCTGAGCCTCACCCACCGGTCACATGTCCGGCTCTGTCTTCCACACCACGACCTAAGAGGAAGAGGAGGAGAAAGGGAGCCTCTCGCCCTTCATCTCCGCCGGCCCCAGAGCCCGGTACTGCAAGCGCTCTCCCAGATGCTGTCCCAGAGCCTGCTATCGTGAGTACCGCAGAGAGAGTCGCGGCCGATTCAGCTGCTGAAGCTGTCTTGCGGGCTGTTTCTGCGCATCAAGAGATGCCTGTCCTCGTCGCTGCTGACACTTTAGCTGAATACTTAAAGCGTCTTGTGCAGATTCTTGAAGCCCCTGGCAATTCTGTCATGTCTAGTACTGAGTCCAAAGATTCTACGAGCGCCGAACCCCAGTCAGCTGCCGTGAGCGCCGAACCCCAGTCAGCTGCCGTGAGCGCCGAACCCCAGTCAGCTGCCGTGAGCGCCGAACCCCAGTCAGCTGCCGTGAGCGCCGAACCCCAGTCAGCTGCCGTGAGCGCCGAACCCCAGTCAGCTGCCGTGAGCGCCGAACCCCAGTCAGCTGCCGTGAGCGCCGTACCCCAGTCAGCTGCCGTGAGCGCCGTACCCCAGTCAGCTGCCGTGAGCGCCGAACCCCAGTCAGCTGCCGTGAGCTGCAAGCGCTCTCCCAGGTGCTGTCCCAGAGCCCGCTATCGTGAGTAACGCAGAGTGAGTCGCAGCCGATTCAGCTGCTGAAGCTGTCTTGCGGGCTGATTCTGCGCATCAAGAGATGCCTGTCCTCGTCGCTGCTGACACTTTGGCTGAATACTTAAAGCGTCTTGTGCAGATTCTTGAAGCCCCTGGCAAGTCTGTCATGTCTAGTACTGAGTCCAAAGATTCTACGAGCGCCGAACCCCAGTCAGCTGCCGTGAGCGCCGAACCCCAGTCAGCTGCCGTGAGCGCCGTACCCCAGTCAGCTGCCGTGAGCGCCGAACCCCAGTCAGCTGCCGTGAGCGCCGAACCCCAGTCAGCTGCCGTGAGCGCCGAACCCCAGTCAGCTGCCGTGAGCGCCGTACCCCAGTCAGCTGCCGTGAGCGCCGAACCCCAGTCAGCTGCCGTGAGCGCCGAACCCCAGTCAGCGGCCGTGAGCGCCGAACCCCAGTCAGCTGCCGGGAGCGCCGTACCCCAGCTTCCCCTGTCTTGTCTCCTGCTGTGTCCCCTCCTGTCTCCCCTGTCAAGCTGCCTACTGTTTCCCCCAAGTCATCCCCTCATGTGTCTCCCGCCAAGTTCCCCCGGAGTCCCAGTCCTCAGTCCTCTTCCCGGAGACCCAAGACCCCCAGTCCTCCCATCCACCCTGGACTGCCCATTAAGAACTTTGTACTCCCCCCCCCCCACCACCTCTGCCTTGTTTATTGTTTTTGATTCTGCACCCTAACCCTGTGATTGTTTTTTCATGTTTGCCTTTAGTGTTATTTGTTATTCAGCTGCCGTGAGCTGCAAGCGCTCTCCCAGGTGCTGTCCCAGAGCCCGCTATCGTGAGTAACGCAGAGTGAGTCGCAGCCGATTCAGCTGCTGAAGCTGTCTTGCGGGCTGATTCTGCGCATCAAGAGATGCCTGTCCTCGTCGCTGCTGACACTTTGGCTGAATACTTAAAGCGTCTTGTGCAGATTCTTGAAGCCCCTGGCAAGTCTGTCATGTCTAGTACTGAGTCCAAAGATTCTACGAGCGCCGAACCCCAGTCAGCTGCCGTGAGCGCCGAACCCCAGTCAGCTGCCGTGAGCGCCGTACCCCAGTCAGCTGCCGTGAGCGCCGAACCCCAGTCAGCTGCCGTGAGCGCCGAACCCCAGTCAGCTGCCGTGAGCGCCGAACCCCAGTCAGCTGCCGTGAGCGCCGAACCCCAGTCAGCTGCCGTGAGCGCCGTACCCCAGTCAGCTGCCGTGAGCGCCGAACCCCAGTCAGCTGCCGTGAGCGCCGAACCCCAGTCAGCGGCCGTGAGCGCCGAACCCCAGTCAGCGGCCGTGAGCGCCGTACCCCAGTCAGCTGCCGTGAGCGCCGAACCCCAGTCAGCGGCCGTGAGCGCCGAACCCCAGTTAGCGGCCGTGAGCGCCGAACCCCAGTCAGCTGCCGTGAGCGCCGTACCCCAGTCAGCTGCCGTGAGCGCCGAACCCCAGTCAGCTGCCGTGAGCGCCGAACCCCAGTCAGCGGCCGTGAGCGCCGAACCCCAGTCAGCTGCCGTGAGCGCCGTACCCCAGTCAGCTGCCGTGAGCGCCGAACCCCAGTCAGCGGCCGTGAGCGCCGAACCCCAGTTAGCGGCCGTGAGCGCCGAACCCCAGTCAGCTGCCGTGAGCGCCGTACCCCAGTCAGCTGCCGTGAGCGCCGTACCCCAGTCAGCTGCCGTGAGCGCCGTACCCCAGTCAGCTGCCGTGAGCTGCAAGCGCTCTCCCAGGTGCTGTCCCAGAGCCAGCTATCGTGAGTAACGCAGAGTGAGTCGCGGCCGATTCAGCTGCTGAAGCTGTCTTGCGGGCTGTTTCTGCGCATCAAGAGATGCCTGTCCTCGTCGCTGCTGACACTTTGGCTGAATACTTAAAGCGTCTTGTGCAGATTCTTGAAGCCCCTGGCAAGTCTGCCATGTCTAGTACTGAGTCCAAAGATTTTACGAGCGCCGAACCCCAGTCAGCTGCCGTGAGCGCCGTACCCCAGTCAGCTGCCGTGAGCGCCGTACCCCAGTCAGCTGCCGTGAGCGCCGAACCCCAGTCAGCGGCCGTGAGCGCCGAACCCCAGTCAGCGGCCGTGAGCGCCGAACCCCAGTCAGCTGCCGTGAGCGCCGAACCCCAGTCAGCTGCCGTGAGCGCCGAACCCCGGTCAGCGGCCGTGAGCGCCGAACCCCGGTCAGCGGCCGTGAGCGCCGAACCCCAGTCAGCTGCCGTGAGCGCCGAACCCCAGTCAGCTGCCGGGAACGCCGAACCCCAGTCAGCTGCCGTGAGCGCCGAACCCCAGTCAGCGGCCGTGAGCGCCGAACCCCAGTCAGCTGCCGTGAGCGCCGAACCCCAGTCAGCTGCCGGGAACGCCGAACCCCAGTCAGCTGCCGGGAGCGCCGAACCCCAGTCAGCTGCCGGGAGCGCCGAACCCCAGTCAGCTGCCGTGAGCGCCGAACCCCAGTCAGCTGCCGTGGGCGCCGAACCCCAGTCAGCTGCCGTGGGCGCCGTACCCCGGTCAGCTGCCGTGGGCGCCGTACCCCGGTCAGCTGCCGGGAACGCCGAACCCCGGTCAACTGCCGTGAGCGCCGTACCCCGGTCAGCTGCCGTGAGCGCCGTACCCCGGTCAGCTGCCGTGAGCGCCGTACCCCGGTCAGCTGCCGTGAGCGCCGTACCCCGGTCAGCTGCCGTGAGCGCCGAACCCCGGTCAGCTGCCGTGAGCGCCGAACCCCAGTCAGCTGCCGGGAGCGCCGTACCCCAGTCAGCTGCCGGGAGCGCCGTACCCCAGCTTCCCCTGTCTTGTCTCCTGCTGTGTCCCCTCCTGTCTCCCCTGTCAAGCTGCCTACTGTTTCCCCCAAGTCATCCCCTCATGTGTCTCCCGCCAAGTTCCCCCGGAGTCCCAGTCCTCAGTCCTCTTCCCGGAGACCCAAGACCCCCAGTCCTCCCATCCACCCTGGACTGCCCATTAAGAACTTTGTACTCCCCCCCCCCACCACCTCTGCCTTGTTTATTGTTTTTGATTCTGCACCCTAACCCTGTGATTGTTTTTTCATGTTTGCCTTTAGTGTTATTTGTCATGTCTTGTTGGTTTGTGTCTTTGTCCCGGTCAGTCGTGTCCCGTGTTTGATGTTCCCTTGAGGAGCGTCTGGAAGCCGCTCCTTAAGGGAGGGGTTCTGTCATGATTCTGCCTTCATGTCCTGATTTTTCTCTAGTCTTGAAGCAGGATCATGACAGACCCGTGTTTTGTGCCTTGTCTTTGGGCCATGTGCTTGTGTTGTCTCGTTCCCTTGCCCCGCCCCCCTTGTTACCCTAGTTTTGTCTTCATTGATTTACCTGTGCCACCTGTTGTGTTCATTAGTAGCCTCCCTTTATAACCTTGTGTGTTTCTCTGTCCCTTGGTCGGTTCATTGTTTAATATTAATATTTCTGTCAAATGTTGCTAACTGTTAATGTATGTAAGAGCTGTCCGTAAGTAAGTCTGTAGATAGTCTTGTCTAAGTTGTTGTTTGATCCTGTTTTAGTCATAGTCTAGTTTGTAAAGTGTTAGTCTAGTTTTGTCATCTTTCGTCTGTCTAGCCCTTGTTTTGCCCCCTCGTGGGTTTTGTTTTCCTGTTTTGAATAATAAACCGTGTTGCTGTGACATCTGTCTGCATTTGGGTTCATCCTCCACCATCCTCATAACAAATAATTTGACAGAGACAGTGAAATAGTTGACAATGAAAAGTATTTTTATATTAATAAAATCTTCTTTGTTATATCATACAATGTATCAAATGTAAATATACACAACTAGTAAAAGAATATGCATATCATATACATTACAGAAGATTTAATACAAAACAAAGTATTCACCTCGGTATGTACATATTTCTAATTAATAGCAAGTACAATATATATTTATTGTTATAGTTTGTTATGTATCTAATATGTTACAAAAGATCTACTACAAAATATGCTACATTCTACTCAACTACATAAAGTATATATTCACTATGAATGTAAAAATAAATCTTAGGTTCATACTATAATAAGAACAGAATCTGTCCATTCATACCACTGAAATATACACATCCAGGTAAACGTTATAATAGTACTTTCATTGATGCTATGAAGGCATCATCTCGCCAGATCATCTGTATTATGAAATCTGATTTTGTGTCAGTCACAAAGTCACACCAGTGTAGACCAGTGTCTGCAGTCTGACCTTGTACCTGCCTGTAGTACTTATGGGTCTCTTTAAGTTTGGCTAGTCCTCTTTGAATTTTCATATATGGAACCTGAGCAATGTTTTCAGCAGAAGTGCTTTTTACCTCCACTAGTCCAAACTGGAATGTTTCAGATGGATCATGCACTCGTCCGTCTGGACTATTTTAAAATGACAGCCAAACTGAAAACCAAGCACAGGTAGTGGGGGGAAATTAACATTAGGAACACCTGCAGCTATAGGGGGACATTGGTATGAAAGTGGACTGCCAAGAGGTACAACTCTACTTTTGACATGCCCTCAAGTATGTGTGGCAGCAAAGGCTTGGGATTAATCTGACTTAGTTTTGCACCAGAAGCCAAGACATCAGCATCTGGAAGGGGACCTAAAGAAATGAACACAAATGATGAGTCGTGAAGACATTAAGCTAGCGGTGCGCACACACACACACACACACACACACACACACACACACAGAGTTGTGAATTACCTGTGTAAGCCTTTTATGGGGTAGAATTGATTCCATTCTTCCCAACTGATTCTGGTTTCAGGACACAAAGTTCACTCACTGCCTCTGGATGAACTCCCTTAATATAAAACGACAAAGTAATAGTTAAAGATCGTTTACTGATCTTGGGTGGTTTTAATTTATATATTTGTTACTTAATCTGCACTCTTGTTCATTATTAGTCTATGATATTAACATATAATTTCCTTGAGTTTATAGTGTTCTTACCAATGCAGAAAAGAAAAATACATGCCTGTGCTCTTGGACGATGCCATCTCTGTGGCTAACTTGATTTTATTCATCTTCTTAGATGCGTTTCACTGCAAGATAAAACCATTAGATGCTGTAAACATTTTTTTTTTTCATTTGTACAAGGATATTGTATAACATCAGTGACGAAGTACATTATCGATTAAACTTAACGGTAACACTTCCTATGAAGCTCGTATTTAAAACAAATTATAAGAGTATTCTTATGGCATTATAATGAATGAATAATGTATTAGAAAAAAAACTTTGTAATATGTCATATCGTCTCATGAGTAATCATAACAACAGTTTTAATGTGTTATAATGTAAGTATAATTTACTTATTTGTGGTTATAGCATTTAAGATTATGATTTATAATACGCAATGAATATAATGCATCCACTTAACTTACAACAGAATGTTTCCCTTAGATATAATATAAGTCTCATATCTTGGCATTGTTGTTTTGTTACTTTACTCAAAGCAGACAAATACCACTATAAATAACTACAACAATAATGATGAAAATAAAAATATTATTTTTCCTTAAACAGCCATCATATCAAAAATCTGATCACATGAATGTGCATATGTAATACTTTTGATTTTAACCAAATTTATTGTAATATCAATACGAAAGTAAGATACTGTATATATTTTAAATAAATAATGTCAAGATATAAGACTTATAAACCATTATAAATCATGTGGATTTAGCATGGTGTTTATTGCGTGTTATACATAATCATACTCATAAAAGTACATCCACAAATAAGTAAGTTTTATACGTATAATTGTTATGATTATTTATGAGATGAAACAACAAAGTTTTTCTATATATAATGCATTGTGGTTTTATTATAGTAAAAGTGTAGTAACGTTTTTTTTAGTGTAATGATTAACGTACCATTTGTATAACTACAGTTTTACTACAAACACCATGGTTAAACTATGGTTAGTAGCAAAACCATGTTAATCTGTGGATACCATGATTGAACTATATCGACCATTTGTTTTTTGTTCGTTTTTGGTTTTTGATAGTAAAACCATGGTTATTTTTCGTAAAGGTAACTTTACTACTTGGCCAAAATAAAAGCTCGCTAGTTGCAATATGGCTAACTAACTTTCTAAACGTGCACACAAGACTCTCTAAAAGCATGTTCTCTTCCCTATATGTGTAATGAAGCTAAGCAGGGCTGAGCCTGGTCAGTACCTGGATGGAGACTCCTGGGAAACTAGGTCACTGCTGGAAGAGGTGCTAGTGAGGCCAGCAGGGGGCGCTCACCCTGTGGTCTGTGTGGGTCCTAGCGCCCCAGTGTAGTGATGGGGACACTATACTGTCAACAAGCACTGTCCTTCGGATGAGACGTTAAACTGAGGTCCTGACTCTCTGTGGTCAGTAAAAATTCCAGGATGTCTTTCGAAAAGAGTAGAGGTGTGACTTCGGCATCCTGGCTTCGCCCATTGGCCTCTGACCATCATGGCCTCCTAACAATACAGATCAGCGAGGATGCGGTGCGCCAGGTCTTCAGGAAGCAGAAAAGGAAAAAAGCACCAGGCCCAGATTGTGTTACACCAGCCTGTCTGAAATCCTGTGCTGACCAGCTGGCCCCCATCTTCACAAAGATCTTCAACAGATTGCTGGAGCTGTGCGAAGTCCCTTCATGCTTCAAACGCTCCACCATCATCCCCATCCCAAAGAAACCCAAAATTACAGGACTAAATGACTACAGGCCTGTGGCTTTAACATCCGTAGTCATGAAGTCATTTGAAAAACTGGTGCTGGCCCACCTGAAGGACATCACTGGACCCTTGCTGGATCCTCTTCAGTTTGCCTACAGAGCTAACAGGTCTGTGGACGATGCAGTAAACATTGGACTGCATTATGTTCTGCAACACCTAGACAGACCGGGGACCTATGTGAGGATCCTGTTTGTGGACTTCAGCTCGGCTTTTAACACGATCATGCCAAACCTCCTCCTGCCCAAACTAACTCAGCTCTCCGTGCCCACCTCCGTCTGTCAGTGGATCAACAGCTTCCTGACAGACAGGCAGCAGCTAGTGAGACTGGGAAAATACACATCCAGCACCCGTACAATCAGCACCGGAGCTCCCCAGGGCTGTGTTCTCTCCCCACTGCTCTTCTCCCTGTACACTAATGACTGCACATCTAAGGACCCCTCTGTCAAGCTCCTGAAGTTTGCAGATGACACCACACTCATCGGCCTCATTCAGGACGGTGACGAGTCTGCTTACAGACAGGAGGTTAAAGAGCTGGCTGTCTGGTGCAGTCTCAACAACCTGGAGCTTAACACACTCAAAACAGTGGAGATGATCGTGGACTTCAGGAGAAACCCCCCTGCACTCCCCCCACTCACCATCATGAACAGCACTGTGACTGCAGTGGAGTCATTCAGGTTCCTGGGCACAACTATCTCTCAGGACCTGAAGTGGGACATTCACATTGACTCCATTGTGAAAAAGGCCCAGCAGAGGTTGTACTTCCTTCGCCAGCTGAGTAAGTTTAACCTGCCACAGGATCTGCTGAAACAGTTCTACTCCACCATCATCGAATCCATCCTCTGCACTTCAGTAACTGTCTGGTTCAGCTCAGCTTCTAAATCGGACCTCAGAAGACTACAGAGGGTAGTCCGGACTGCTGAGCGAATCATCGGTTCAACTCTCCCATCTATTCAAGAACTGTACTTATCCAGAGTGAGCAAAAGGGCTGTTAAAATCACTCTGGACCCCTCACATCCAGCACACTCGAACTGTTGCCATCTGGTCGACGCTACAGAGCACTGAGCACCAGAACGACCAGACACAGGAACAGTTTCTTCCCTCAGGCAATCCATCTAATGAACAGCTGATACATACTGAACACACTACACTTTATATTTATATACACTACACTTAATTTATCTAACACACATACTTCGTATACACTTAAATTTTGCACATAATATACATGTACATACATAACTGCATTTTTGTAATATACCTGCCTACAATTGTCAATTTGTATATTGTCATTCCTTATCTACTTATTTGTATTTTTTGTATTTTTATATTCTTTTATTATGTGTTTTATGTTCTGTCGCTGTCATTCTGTTGTACTGCGGAGCTTCTGTCACGAAAACAAATTCCTCGTATGTGTAAACATACCTGGCAATAAAACTCATTCTGATTCTGATTCTGTGGGCACCACTTAGACATCCAGCCATTGAGTGATGACAATCTGCTATGCATCTCATCACCACGGTAAGCAGGGAGGGGACCAGAGCATATTACAGTGTCTGACATCGTGCTTGCAAGTTCACACACCTCTTTAATGTTATTTTTAGTGATCTCCGACTGGCGAAGTCGAACATCATTAGCGCCGGCATGAATAACAATCTTACTGTATTTACGTTTAGCATTAGCCAGCACTTTTAAATTTGCCAAGATGTCAGGCGCTCTGGCTCCCGGTAAACATTTGACTATGGTGGCTGGTGTCTCTATATTCACGTTCTGTACAATAGAATCACCAATAACTAGAGCACTTTCATCAGGTTTCTCAGTGGGTGCATCACTGAGTGGGGAGAACCTGTTTAATGTTTTGATCGGAACAGAAGAGCGGTGTTTTGACCCACGACTACGCTGCCTCACCGTCACCCAGTTGCCCTGCTGCAGGGGCTCTGTTTCCGGAACCGAACAATGTACAGGAATCCCTGAGCTAGACGCATCCAAAGCCGTATCTAGAGCCCTAACATTCTTACTGTCCTCAATTAAAGTTTGGATGCGTGTCTCTAATTCTGAAATCTTCTCTGTCAGCCTAACTATTTCCCTGCATTTATCACATGTGAATCCCTCATCAGCGACAGAGATAGATAAACTGTACATGTGGCAAGAGGTGCAAGAAACAATAACAGGAGAAGCCATTACTCACCGTGCTTGATGAAATATTCTTGCTGCGGTTGTTTGATGAACTTGTGAAAAACTGGAGCGAGAGAGAGGAGAGGAGAAAAAAAACAGCGATAGGTTCGAATGAAAACGCTAATGACAAGCTAATGAGTGCTAATGCTTTGCAGGTGTACTGCACTCACGGATATAAAATAAAAGTGAACGATCAAAGTTAATCTGATAAGATTGATCGATAATATCAGAAATATGGTGTGAATTAAGTTATATTTTATCACTTTAAAAAACAGAGAGTGATAGTAAGATAAAGATTCTAGAGAAAAAATAAAATAAAAACAGCTACACGGAGCTACGATTAGCTACAGAAGGCCAACAGGAAGTAGAGAAAACACTGTCCAACAGCGACACCCGCAGGCAGGGAGTCGTATCGTGGTGCCATGCCTACATCTCAACATCCAATCAGCAAGCAGTGGATTGTTGACAGTTATTCTCTTTGATAATCTGATACACATGAATGCACGGCCTAACAGAGAAAATAGATGTTATTTTAGTATCGAGATGCTATCATCATTTGTATTAATATTTTAAATTTGATTTCATTTGCGTATTTCCTGTTTTTTTTTTTGTTTTGTTTTTTCATTTATATTAATATGTATATATAGGTTTTATCATTATTTTAGTACACTTAAAGTAAATGAAAATGAGAAATGTTGACTCTCTCTCTCTCTCACTCTCACACACACACACACACAGACACACACGCACGCATTCACACACACACACACACACACACACACACACACACACACACACACACAGACACACACGCACGCATTCACACACACACACACACACACACACACACACACACACACACTCACACATGTCTTCATTTATTTTGTTTTAAGTAACAAAATGTTTTTTTTATGTTTCTTCAGTTATAATGAACTATAATAGCACTCTTCTTCAGCTGATAACAACTTTAAGATCAGCAGAATGAAACACAAATGGATCAGATAAATGAGCTCAATAGCAAATGATGATTTGAGAGCCTCATTAAGACACGTTTCAGTTTACAGAGGCTCTGTGAGGGAAATAATATCCAATCATCACACATCATCCCACTGTTGTGTGAGTGTGTACTGAAGCACACTCGTGTAGTAGTCATCAGTGTGTGTGGGCGTGTGTGTGTTTGTGTTTGGTTTGTGTGTGTGTGTGTTTGTTTGTGTCGGTGACGTGGATCCAGGGGTCAGGTGACTGTGGTGGGCGTTCGCAGCGCTTTAGCGCTTTAGCCCTTCAGCGCATCTGAACATGACGCACAGGCTTTCCCTGACAACCCTCATGAATATTCATCAGCTCATCTGCATGAACATAAACACTGTGCCCAGCAATTAAACAGGCCTCTCGTTGGGATGATTATTAATGCAGGGCTTTGCCAAATTCTTGGGTTTATGTAAATGAGTTGTGTAAAGAAAACAGGTCAGTTTGATTGATTGTGTTGCCTGTTCTCAACGGAAAAGAAAAGAAACTAAATTAAAACAATAGAATAGAAGAATAGAAATAAGCTTGATGAGACTAGGTGGCGTTTCTTCTCATCATGGCTAGTATCAGCGGGGGTGCAGGCCAAAGCACAATGGAACGGCGCTCAAAGAATGTAAAAAGTAAAGAAAGGCAAGACAAGTTTATTTATATAGCACATTTCGTACACAATGGTAATTCAAAGTGCTATACATAAAGGAAGTAAAATAATAATGAAGAAAATAATAACAAGAATAAAACAAGCAATTTTAAAACTTTTAAAATTATAAAAAAAATTACTTATTTTAAAGAAAGAAAATTATTTTACATGAAAAAAAGTGAAAATATAGTGCAATCAGTTCGGACATTGCACAGTGCTCATTCAATAAATGCACAGCTAAACAGATGAGTTTTAAGTCTAGATTTAAATGTGACTAGTGTTTTAGCACATCTGATCTCTTCTGGAAGCTGATTCCAGCTGCGGGCAGCATAGTAACTAAAGGAGGACTCCCCTTGTTTTGTGTGAACCCTTGGTATTTCTAACTGACTCGATCCTAATGATCTGAGTGCTCTGTTAGGTTTATATTCAGTGAGCATATCTGCAATATATTTCGGTCCTAGGTCATTTAGTGACTTATATACGAGTAAAAGTACTTTAAAATCAATCCTCAATGTAACTGGAAGCCAGTGTAAGGACCTGAGGACTGGTGTGATATGCTCAGATTTTCTGGTTCTAGTCAGAATCCTGGCAGCAGCGTTCTGGATGAGCTGCAGCTGTCTAATGGTCTTTTTGGCAAGGCCGGTGAGGAGCCCATTACAATAGTCCACCCTGCTGGTGATAAAGGCTGGAAACAAAACATCTAATTCTTGCAATGGTTTTTAAATGATAGTATGCTGATTTAGTTACTGCTTTTACATGACTATTGAAACTAAGGTCTGTCTCCAGAATCACACCAAGATTCCTGACTTGATTTGTAGTTGTTTGACCCCTAGAGTCAAGGTATGCATTCACCTTGAACACTTCATCTTTGTGAGACAATGACTTCAGTTTTTTCCTTGTTTAACTGAAGAAAGTTCTGGCACATCCAAATATTAATTTCATCAATGCATTGGCAGAGGGAGTCAATGGGGCTGTAGTCATTTGGAGATAAGGCTAGGTAAATCTGGGTATCATCAGCATAGCTGTGATAGGCAATTTGGTTCTTTCTCATTATTTGACTTAGGGGAAGCATATACAGGCCAAACAAGAGTGGTGCAAGAATTGACCCTTGTGGGACTCCGCATGTCATGGATGTCCACTTAGACTTATGCTCTCCTAGACTCACATAATAGCCTCTCCCTTCTAAGTATGACCTGAACCATTTGAGTACCATCCCAGAAAGCCCGACCCAGTTTTCCAGTCTCTCTAGTAGTATGTTATGATCGACAGTGTCAAACGCAGCACTGAGATCTAGCAATACCAGCACCGATATTTTGCCAGAGTCACAATTTAAGCGAATATCATTTATTATCTTAATGAGTGCTGTCTCTGTGCTGTGATGCGGTCGAAAACCAGATTGAAAATTGTCCAGGTATCCATTTGAGTTTAAGTATTTATTCAGCTGACTAAAAACTACCTTTTCTATATTTTTGCCTATAAAAGGAAGATTAGATATTGGTCTAAAATTGCTCAAAATGGTGTTATCAAGATTTCTCTTAGGGAGTTTGGAAATGTCCCAGAAAGAAGTGAGGCATTCACCACTTCTAAAAGATCTGCTTCTAAGTAGTTAAGCACACCTTTGAAAAGGCAAGAAGCATGACTGAAAGTGATGACTAAAAAGCCAAAAGATAAAAAGCGATGACTAAAAGCAGGCATGACAAAAAGCATAATTTGATGGTGTCCTGAGTATTTAAACTGGATTTTTGGACACACCCCAAATGGTGTATCGACCAATTAGATATTGTCTTTGGTTTTCTCCTCCCAATTACGTAATAAATCAGATGTTATCTTATCGGTCACAGGGTGCAAATTTTCCCACTCTTGCAGGGTATAATTTTGGACATAATTTCTATAACAAGAATATGAAACATTTGACAAAGTATTGTGGTCATTGGCAATCCGTGTGAGTGTGTAAGCGTTTGTGTGTCTCACAGTCATGTGGTTCACTGGCTTGATTTCACCTAGAGAAGAACTCTAATTACTGCACTTATGAAAGTGAGCGAGAGATATAGACTGTGTGTGTGTGTGTGTGTATGTGTGTGTCACAATTACATTTATTCATTTAGCAGAAGCTTTTATCTAAAGTGACTTACAAATGAGAGTAACACAAGCCATTCGTCCTACAGACAAATGAATGAAATGTTTTTCCTGAAGCTGCATGTATTCTGCATATATTTAAAATATATTTTCTCTAGAAGAATCTTTTTGCAGGCTGTAATACACTTGTTGGTCAACAGGACTTTACCATCACCATCATTCCCTCCATAAACACTCAGAAGCTTTTCGTGTTTTTTATTGGCTTGAACATCGAGGATATAAGGCAGGATGGAGGTTTTGTCTTTAGAACAATCATAAGAAAAAGGTATTTTAAGAATATTATTAAGAAAGAATATTTAAAGAAATGTTATCTTTCAAATTAAACACAATTGTGGTTTTTCCAATGGAATCATTGGATTATTGCAGAAAATAAGCTCTTTGACTGGCTAACATTAGTGACCCCACATGGAAAAAACCTATATAAACATATATGTTTCAATATAGGTTTTGATATAGGTTTTTAATATATGTGACATATATAAAATTGGCCATTTTCCTATATTATATTTACATATATGTACATATATGCACACATATATATGTACACATATATGTACACATATATATACACATATATGTACATATATGCACGCATATATTTACACATATGTGTACATGTGTACACATATATATGTGCATACATATACCTATATAGGTACATATATGCACGTATGTTCACCTATAATAGTAAAATTAAAATCCATAGCTGCTAGGCAACATAAATGAAAGTCCAAAATGTAGAAATGTACATTATTTATTTACTCAAGATCAATCAAATAGTACAAAACAAAAAATATGTTCATGTATCATGTATGACAGTCAAAAATGGGATATGAGCTACAAAATGACCAGATCCTGCCATTAGCTATATAGAAGACATATCTTGTATGTATAGGGCTTATATGTGGATATGAAGAAGCAATACAGGAGACCTATATTTCCTGTATATGCACATACAGTGGGGAGCGAAAGTTTGGGCACCCCAGGTAAAATGTTTTATAAATGTGCATAAAGACGCCAAGAAAAGATGGAAAAATCTCCAAAAGGCATCAAATGACAGATTAGACATCCTTATAATAAGTCAAAAAAAGTTAGATTTTATTTCCATCATTTACACTTTCAAAATAACAGAAAACAAAAAAATGGTGTCTGCAAAAGTTTGGGCACCCTGCAGAGTTAATACCTTGTACTGCCCCCTTTGGCAAGTTAGGACCTGACAGTGTCATGGATTGTTCTCAATCATCGTCTGGATAGACCAGGTGATGTCAATCTCAAAGGCTTTAAATGTCCAGACTCATCTGACCTTGCCCCAACAATCAGCACCATGGGTTCTTCTAAGCAGTTGTCTAGAAAACTGAAACTGAAAATAGTTGACGCTCACAAAGCAGGAGAAGGCTATAAAAAAATAGCAAAGCGTTTTCAGATGTCAATATCCTCTGTTCGGAATGTAATTAAGAAATGGCAGTCATCAGGAACAGTGGAAGTTAAAGCAAGATCTGGAAGACCAAGAAAAATATCATACAGAACGGCTCGCAGGATTGTGAGAAAAGTAAGTCGAAACCCACATTTGACTGCACGATCCCTCCAGAAAGATCTGGCAGTTGAGTTGTGGTACACTATTCCACTATAAAGAGATACTTGGACAAATATGGACTTCATGGAAGAGTCATCAGAAGAAAACCTCTTCTACGTCCTCAACACAAAAATCAGCGTTTGAAGTGTGCAAATGAACATATAGACAAGCCTGATGCATTTTGGAAACAAGTTCTGTGGACCGATGAGGTTAAAAATTTTGGATGCTAACTTGATGCCATCTGTGGAAAAGCTGAAGTTAAAGAGAGGATGGCTTCTACAAATGGATAATGATCCTAAACACACCTCAAAATCCCCCAAATCATTTATTTCTGTGATGCAAAGCTGAATTTTTAGGATCATTATCACATGATCCTTTAGAAATCATTCTAATATGATGATTCATTATCAAAGTTGGAAACAGTTCTGCTGCTTAATATTTTTTCAGAACATGTGATACTTTTTTAGGATACTTTGATGAATAAAAAGTAAAAAAAAAAAAAAGAAGCTATGTTTTTAAAATATAAATATTTTGTAATAACAATATACACTACTGGTCAGTAATTTGGGGTCAGTATTTTTTTTCTTTTCTTTTTTTAATAAAATCAATACTTTTATTCAGCAAGGATGTGTTAAATTGATAAAAAGTGATAGTAAAGAAAATATATTATTAGAATATATATTATTAGATTTTTTTATTTTGAATAAATGCAGTTGTTTTTAACCTTTTATTGATCAAATATATGAGACAGCAGAAGTGTTTCCAACACTCATAATAAATCAGAATATTAGAATGATTTCTAAATGATCATGTGATCGACTGATGTTACATGTGACACTGAAGCTGGAGGAATGATGCTGAAAATTCAGCTTTGCATCACAGGAATAAATTATTAAGTATATATAAGTATATTTAAATAGAAAACTATTATTTTAAGTTGTAATAATATTTCACAATATTACTGTTTTTTCTGTATTTCTGATCAAATAAATGAAGGCTTGATGAGCAGAAGAAACTTATTTCAAAAACATTAAAAATAGTAATGTTTCCAAACTTTTGGTCTGTACTGTATATTATCATATATGTGCATATACACTGCATATAGGTTTCATATATGCGCATATATCCACATATAGGTTCTTTCCATGTGGGACACTATGAATTTCAATGCCTAAATACAGCTGGCAGAAGTAAAAAGCTAAATGTAGGCTCTAAATCAAAGCATCATCAAGGTTCTTTCAGTCTTTATTTAAAAACATCTTCCCTGGAAGTTAAAGTGAGAATCGCTTACATGAGCACGATTATAAACACAAAGAGACTAGATGAGTTCAGTGTGATGATGACCGTTGTACACGTGTTAGATGAGTATAACATGTGAATATCTTGAGCTGTGTTCAACACAGACCTTATTTCACTGGTTACACTGGACCTCAAGCAACGTGGATTGTGTGCCTCTCCTCTCTTCCTCCAGACTCTGGGACCCTGATTTACTTTCTTTCATCAGAGAACATAACTGTGCACCACTCAGCAGTAGTCCAGTCCTGTTTGAAGCGAGACGCTTCTGACGCTGTCTGTTGTTCAAGAGTGGCTTGACACAAGGAGTGCGACAGCTGAAACCCATGTCTTGCATACGTCTGTGTGTAGTGGTTCTTGAAGCACTGACTCCAGCTGCAGTCCACTCTTTGTGAATCTCCCC
>NW_026775181.1:117500-125000 GCF_963082965.1 Carassius carassius
GTCCTTTCTAGGTGCTGATCCAGCATCTGGTCTGGATACGTACTGGATCCGGGTGACTGCAGTGACCCTCTGATCTGGACACAGACTGGATCTGGTGGCTACGGTGACCTCGGAACAAGAGAGAAACAGACAAATATTAGCGTAGATGCCATTCTTCTAATGATGTAGCAAGTACATAGGGTGTTATGGGAAGTGTTTCCGGTTCCGGTTTACCTAATTAATGCAGCCTAAAAATCCTTTAACGGATTTGGATAATAAAAGCATATTAGTATGTTATGTGTATGCCAGGTTAAAGAGATGGGTCTTTAATCTAGATTTAAACTGCAAGAGTGTGTCTGCCTCCCGAACAATGTTAGGTAGGTTATTCCAGAGTTTGGGCGCCAAATAGGAAAAGGATCTGCCGCCCGCAGTTGATTTTGATATTCTAGGTATTATCAAATTGCCTGAGTTTTGAGAACGTAGCGGACGTAGAGGATTATAATGTAAAAGGAGCTCATTCAAATACTGAGGTGCTAAACCATTCAGGGCTTTATAAGTAATAAGCAATATTTTAAAATCTATACGATGTTTGATAGGGAGCCAGTGCAGCGAGTTTTTAGGTCCTATAATTAACACCTCTGTTTTTTCAGAATTTAGCAGTAATAAATTACTCGTCATCCAGTTTTTTATATCGACTATGCATTCCATTAGTTTTTCAAATTGGTATGTTTCACCGGGCTGCGAAGAAATATAGATCTGAGTATCATCAGCATAACAGTGAAAGCTAACACCATGTTTCCTGATGATATCTCCCCAGGGTAACATATAAAGCGTGAAGAGTAGCGGCCCTAGTACTGAGCCTTGAGGTACTCCATACTGCACTTGTGATCGATAGGATACATCTTCATTCAACTGCTACGAACTGATGGCGGTCATATATGTACGATTTAAACCATGCTAATGCACTTCCACTGATGCCAACAAAGTGTTCAAGTCTATGCAAAAGAATGTTGTGGTCAATTGTGTCAAACGCAGCACTAAGATCCAATAAAACTAATAGAGAGATACACCCACGATCAGATGATAAGAGCAGATCATTTGTAACTCTAAGGAGAGCAGTCTCAGTACTATGATACGGTCTAAATCCTGACAGGAAATTCTCACATATACCATTTTTCTCTAAGAAGGAATATAATTGTGAGGATACCACCTTTTCTAGTATCTTGGACAGAAAAGGGAGATTCGAGATCGGTCTATAATTAACTAGTTCTTTGGGGTTGGTGTAGTAAGGTTTAGTTTGGTGTAGGTTAGTTTGGTGTAGTTTAGTTTAGGTTGGTATAGTCTGATGACTAACCCAGAAGACAAGCGCGTCTTGGAAACTGTTGAGCTTCTGCTGGTTTGATTGACCGCACCACATGACTATTCAACAGGTTTGTTTGGAAAGTCTGTTTCTGTGGCAGCACAGCCAGTGAGGATTATGGGATTTCTCCCTCATCTGCTGCTTTGTTTTGGTGTGTCTGTCTGTTTATGTCTCTCTCTCTCTGTGATTGTGTGTGTGTGTGTCTGTGTGTTTGGCTGGTTCACTGGTGTGCATGAATTCAGCTGTGTGTGTCTGACTCTTTTAAGGGCTCATTTCCTGTGTGTATTCATCCTCAGTGTGTCCTCGATAACTCAAGCAATGTTCAGTCTGTGAGGCTTTCATCAAACGCTCACACATAAACAGCCTCTTACATTCAACACATGATGATAGACATATCCGAAGTGCTGCAGAAGAAACTCAATCATTTACAGAGTCTTTCATAAAATCCTTGTTCACACTGCTTTATTTCTGCCAGTAAAGATTACAGTGTCTTTTACCTTCAGTAAAGTGACCTGTGAATATAACTATAGTTAATGGTCGTCCCGTGTGATTTGTCAGGGCAGTATAAACTGGCACACGTGCAGCCTGTCAGCTCTTTAAAAATACTTTCTCAAGCGCCTGTGGTTATTGATATCTAATCGTTGTTTTTGTTCACCTAGATATCTATAAAATGTGTTGCAGAACGTTCAATGATAGGAGACATATAAAGAATAAAACCAAGTTGAATGTGTGACAGGGAGAACAACACTCATAAAACAGCAGTAGCAGTGGACATAGACAAATGTACAAAACAACAAGTCAACACTTTTTCAGCATTTACAGAGCCACAGCTGAGGATAGTTGGAGTTGAGATGTTCCTCATGACGCTCTGTGCAGGGGAAGTCAGTGTGTGTCTTCATGAATGTATTCTTAATAACCTTCTCAATGAGAACAAAACTGTGATCAGTGTGTGTGTGTGTGTGTGTGTGTGTGTGTGTGTGTGTGTGTTTATGCAGACTGTCTGTGGTGTCACACCTTTAACCCAGACCTGTCTCTCTCTCTCTTATCTGTCTGTTTTTCTGTTTTGTCCTTTCCCTCCAGTGTCCCACCACTTCCGCTCTCTCTCTCTCTCTCTCTCTCTCTCTCTGTCTCATAGTGCATTTATTCATTACTGCCCAAAGTTATCTGTGTGTGTGTGGGTGTGTGTGTGTTCAGGGTTGTCACTGCATTCATACAGCTGAAGTTTAAAGATTAAAGTTTGTCTCCACTAGCAACAAAACGAACCTAGCAGGTCAAAATACCCAATTATGGACAAATCTCTCTCTCTCTCTATCTGTCTGTATGTATGTGTATCTTTCCATCTGTTTATCAGTCTATTTGTCTAAACTTGGGGAAGTCGTGGCCTGGTGGTTAGCGAATCGGACTCCCAATCGAAAGGTTGTGAGTTCGAGTCCCGGGCCGGCAGGAATTGTGGGTGGGGGGAGTGCATGTACAGTTCTCTCTTCACCTTCAATACCACGACTTAGGTGTCCTTGAGCAAGGCATCGATCCCCCAACTGCTCCCCGGGCGCCGCAGCATAAAAAATGGCTGCCCACTGCTCCGGGTGTGTGCTCACAGTGTGTGTGTGTGTTCACTGCTCTGTGTGTGTGCACTTTGGATGGGTTAAATGCAGAGCACAAATTCTGAGTATGGGTCACCATACTTGGCTGAATGTCACTTCACTTCACTCTATCTGTTCATCCATCCTGTTGTACTATTTGTCTGTCTGTCTATCTTTCTGTCTGTGGAGACGGTGTGAATCTGGCAGGATCTCAAAAGGTCAGTCAGATTAACTGATCCAGTACAGTAGATTCGTCCAGACTTGTGTGTGTATTGTTTTGTTAATTAGGAGATTAAGTTCAGCCACAGCCATCTGGCTCAGTAAGACGCTTCAGCTGTGAACTCCTCCTCGCTGCCTTTCATTTCACTGCTGCTGTCTCGATCAAATGTGAAAAGTGAAAGTTTCTGCGGACTTAGAAGAGGTCAGATATCAGTGTCAGAGGTTTAAGCAGATGAAGGAAGTGAGACTACTCATATGAGGGAGTGATGTTACTCTACTGTTTTATTACCAGACTGACTTCCACTCACAATGACATTTACTGAACATCCTGAGGATGATCAAGGTCATGTGACTCACGCTCATTATGCACCTCTCTGAAAAGGTATAGATGTCATGGTGTCTGTAATACGTCTCAACTGACCTTCACTCCAATCCTACACCCTCATCCACACATTATATGAATCAGAACACAAACAAACGTGTCACAATTGTTCACACACTACCGATAACGTTCTTTATGAAAGGAGGCTGTGTGTTTGAAGTTCACTTTTGCAGTGTTTCTAATGGCATTTCAGGATGTTTTTCTTTATCTGTGAGTGATCTCTAATTCATCACGCTGGTGGAAATTTCACGAAGACCTGCATCTGGATAAAAATACATCCCTGTTAAGTAAAGACATAATGCACAAGCAGACAAAAACACAGCGAGAGACAGGAAGTGACCTCACTGAGGCTGCAGGTACAAACCCAGGTGCCCTGCACTCCGTTTGTCAGCAGAGAGAGTGTTTTCTGTTGTAAATGTGAGCGTCGTCAGATCCGTGTGCTCCATTAGGGCCGTGACAAACATGAGCGGATCAGAATAGACACGGAAGAGGGAACCAAAATAAAGAGTATTAAAAGTGTCCTATGAATAAACTCGCTACCACAACAGACGAGTATGAAACCTGTCCATCTGACCCCATCATCTGTGAGCCTGGGGGTCAGAGGTCACCTTTCTTTTGTCCTGTTGTTTGCAAGCTCTTATGAAGCGTTAATGCACCAGATTCAAGTGAGAAAATTAAGAGAATGAATCCAGCCGTTTATTGTTTTGCTGTTTAATTCATCTGAAGCGTTTGGAAATTGAAAGTGCTTCTTAAGTGCGTGTGTAAATTGAAGTCAGTGTTCAAATGTTCTGCAGTCGTTCATGCTAATGAATCGTTAACAGTCAGACAGCAGATGAGCGTGTGTGTGTGTGTGTGTGTGTGTGTGTGTGTGTGTGTCTTTGAAATGTAGTATGAAACTCATCCAGAGAGTTTGATCCTACAGGAAATTATTCATTTGCACATGATGACAGACAGACAGACAGACAGATAGATAGATAGATAGATAGATAGATAGATAGATAGATAGATAGATAGATAGATAGATAGATAGATAGATAGATAGATGATGTTTTTTTTTTTCATTTTATCCCACAATATGACTAAAATAAAATCTTTTGTTGAAGTTGTGATGTTAAGAGTTAAAGATAGCCGAGATGAGATGTGAATGAGAGCATCTCTGAAGGTGTTTAGGGACACAGATGGTTTATTCATATTCCTGTGTGGCACAAATAAAATCCCTGGCCGCTCCATGAATGTGAGTGAATGGAGGTGTGACCGTCATTCTCACGTCTCTATTTATGAACAAATCTACATACAACCACAAACACGCACTTTCTTTTCCTGTGAAGACTGTGTGAATAACGACAATAAACTTTAATTATAGCTTTGGCTTGCTTTAAAACAGTGTTGACAAGTGCTTTATAAAGATAAAGATGCATTAAACACACAAAAGTCCTTTCAGTAAACAGATTTTAACTTATCTGTCGACTGGGAGACGGTGTGGTCTAATTCAAATCAAGTCAAGTCACCTTTATTTATATAGCGCTTTAAACAAAATACATTGCGTCAAAGCAACTGAACAACATTCATTAGGAAAACAGTGTCAATAATGCAAAAATGATAGTTAAAGGCAGTTCATCATTGGATTCAGTGATGTCATCTCTGTTCAGTTTAAATCCTTTAACGGATTTGGATATTAAAAGCATATTAGTATGTTATGTGTAAGCCAGGTTAAAGAGATGGGTCTTTAATCTAGATTTAAACTGCAAGAGTGTGTCTGCCTCCCGAACAATGTTAGGTAGGTTATTCCAGAGTTTAGGCACCAAATAGAAAAAAGGATCTGCCGCCCGCAGTTGATTTTGATATTCTAGGTATTATCAAATTGCCTGAGTTTTGAGAACGTAGCGGACGTAGAGGATTATAATGTAAAAGGAGCTCATTCAAATACTGAGGTGCTAAACCATTCAGGGACATTGAGAGCATAGGCGGTAATTTAGATATATTTTTGAGATGGAAAAATGCAGTTTTACAAATGCTAGAAACGTGGCTTTCTAAGGAAAGATTGCGATCAAGTAGCACACCTAGGTTCCTAACTGATGACGAAGAATTGACAGAGCAACCATCAAGTCTTAGACAGTGTTCTAGGTTATTACAAGCAGAGTTTTTAGGTCCTATAATTAACACCTCTGTTTTTTCAGAATTTAGCAGTAAGAAATTACTCGTCATCCAGTTTTATATATCGACTATGCATTCCATTAGTTTTTCAAATTGGTGTGTTTCACCGGGCTGCGAAGAAATATAGAGCTGAGTATCATCAGCATAACAGTGAAAGCTAACACCATGTTTCCTGATGATATCTCCAGCTCTTCTAATCCAGGTTTAGGAAACTGAAACAGTCTTGAACATGGGGTTCCTGCAGGTGAAGACGAGACGCTTGAGGATGATGGGGATGATGAAAGGGCGAATGCAATACTGGTCTAGATCTGACCGTTTGCAGTAGATGTACGATCATCCTCAGAGTCATATCACACCATATTCTCATAATCTCATAAGAGTTCTGATTAATTCACCGTTGGATCTGATCCAGGTCGACAGGTATCCCATGATTCCCTGTTTTCCCCCACTAACAGCTAATCGCTAATGACATGTGGGAGTTTCTGATGTACTTCAAGATAAAGGGATGAGAGCGAGAGATGGCAAGTGCTATTGTGTTCCTCAGAGACACAGAAGATCATCTCAGTTTAATCACATACACACACACACACCTGTCAGGATCATTCGCACTGCAGTGATACATTCCACACTGTCACTCTAACGATGATCCTGATGTCATTAATGAGGGATAATCACGTCTCGTCCATTTGCACTTGGTTATGTTCTCTAGGGCTCCAGCTCTGCCGCTTATCCTCTGTAGGGATAATTGTTCACTTTAAAATAAAATTTGATCATTGTTAATTATTGAATTATTAATTAATTCTTGACATACACCTGGGTAAAATATATAAGAATAAAGGGGAACGTTAAGGGAACATTCTGCAAACCTATGAAGAATGTTCTATTTTCCTAGAAAACTTTCCTGGCTAACCAAAAACCTTAAAACACTGCGTGATGAAACTCTCTTATCCTCCAATTATAAATGCAACTAGAAAGCATGAAGATACTAAGATATTATCAGCATCATGATTTTCTGTAAAGCTGCTTTAAATCAATTTGGAAAACTAGAGAGTTATTTCCACGATGCTTGTGAATATAGTAAAAGCTAAATGTTACGACACAGTAGGATTTTTAGAAAGGACAAAAAAGAATTGGGGAGAATCAATTAATTATTAATATTTTCACGCCATTGTGTGAATAACACATAATCATGTTAGCCATAAAAAAGTAACTGTAATCTGTAATTATGAGCATCATAAAATGTGATGTCTAATTAAGAGTGGGGTCAATATGATGTTGCTAAAATAACATTATTTTGTGTATTTAGTGTAATGCAATGTGTTTATGCGGTTTAAGGTTAAAAAAATACATACATTTCTGAAACGCATAGATTTTTACAAAACGTATTGTTCTGAAAAGTGAGATGTGCTCTGATTGGCTAACAATCCAGCGCATTGTGATTGGCTGAATACCTGAAACAAAACCAATAACCAATAATAAAACCATTCCCAAATGAGGCATTTGTTGCATCCAATTGGGACATAATTACTGATTATAATGACTTATACTGTCTTTTAACATATTGTGTTGCATCATGCCGCGTAAACATAAAACCATGTCTGCATTTGTGATCGGAGAAAGGACAAACAATAAGCACTACTCTACACTGCTTAAAACTTGTGTTTGAATCATCGGTGGAAAAATCATTACATATGTGAACATACTTACAGTCTGTGAGTCAGAAGCCCAGACTGTCCTTGCCAAGCTGGAACTGCCCAACTTTATAGAAACAGAAAACACTGTAGGCTACTAGTCCATGAAACAGTCCTCGTCCTCCGTAAAATGTG
>NW_026775181.1:130000-167500 GCF_963082965.1 Carassius carassius
TGTGAAGGTTTGTTGATTGTCATTCCACTCATATCACAAATAATGTCCACACTTTACAAAATTATTTTTTAAAGTTTTTTGAAACTCAATGCAGTATTGAAGCCTGTTTCTGCCACTGAATAAAAAAATTAAAACAATCTTGCAATTGTGAGTTTATATCACACAACTGAGAAAAATATCAGAATTGACCCTTCGCAAAGACCCGCCCCCTCTTAGTTACTGTTGCTATGTCTGACAAGCCACTCTCACACTACACTCATGTTCTCACGCAGTGAAAAACACATCATGGAGCAAAGAGGAACCTGACAAAACAGACAGAACAGAACAGGTTAGTTTTGGTATGAAACAAAGTCTCAGCTTTCAAATTGTGTCATTTTTTTTAAGAAACTCAAACAATAAATACTGTTTTGTGGCTCTTTCAAGATGTCATATGATGCTATTTCAGTTGTTCCTTTCTCTTTGTAGCGCAAGTAGCTCTTGGTGCATGAAGAAGATCTGTAAAATTGCAAAGACTAAAGTCTCAGATCCAAAGAGATATTCTTTATCAAAGTTGAGACTCTGCCACGCCCCCTAAAACACCTTGTTTAGACACGCCCCCACATGTTTACATCACTATGTGGAAATATTTGCGTAATGCCTCCCAAATGTTCATGCAAAGAAAGAAGGCATAACTTTTATTCTCCCTGTTGCTGCCGGCGCCATGTTGTGGAGACACTGTTTCGTTAACCCAAATATTCAGATGTGTGCAGCACATTTCATGGAGGACGAGGACTGTTTCATGAACCAGTAGCCTACAGTGTTTTCTGTTTCTATAAAGTTGGGCAGTTCCAGCTGTAAGTACTAAGTACGTTTGCATATTTAAAGAATTTGCCACTGATGATGATGAGCTGACCGTGCAGCTGTGTTGTCTGTGGTTTTGTCCACACATTTAATTGTGTCATCCTCTTCACCTTATTGTGGATTCGAGGTGTTGCAGTGTGCCATCTTTCATATGTTGATCTCCAGGTTTAGAGAAATGCAAGTCACTATTTTTGCATTATCGCGCTGACGTCATGTTGTCCTGAAGAAGCTGTATTTAGAGCATAATCATAAAGCTGCTTTACATGTAATGACACAGACATGCTGTTGTGACAAATAAAGCTGGCGTGGTGTTTTCTTCGGGATGTTTTCCTGTTCCTTTGTTCATCAGGAATATAGCACGCTCTTCCCACAGACTCCCGGCCGGAAGACGTCCCAGGAACATCCAGAGGAGTTCAGGAACTGAATAACAAACCCCAGTCGAGTCACGCCAGCCACAGATCCATGATGTGATCACAGGTTTAAATATCAACACCACGACCTGTGAGAAAGAGTCTCATCATCTCGCTCCTGCACACAAAGCCCAGTAATACTGCGCTAATCCGTGATCCGTGACTCTTTCCTCCGGGTAATTTCAGCAGCTCGTTTACAGCTGATTACAGACGGTCAGATGTGAGAGAAACGGCTCCAGAGGTGTGGAGCGTGACTTCGGTCCACAGAAGACACTTCTAGAGACTTTCACAACTAAATGAGCAGAAACGGCTGGAGATCACAGCAGCGCTGATCTGAAACACTGAACTCCCTCACAGACACTTCAGGAGCATCATGTGTGCCCATTCATCCAATGTTTAAATTATATAGTTACCATTCTGTTAATTGACTGTATTTCTAGAGCTGCTTTACAGCAGAAGAGTGTTTTGTTTGCATCACTGAATCATTATTTTCTTGTTTGTCCCTGTGAAGCTGCTTTGAAACAATCTGTTCTGTATAAAGCACTCTAGAAATAACGCTGACTTGATTTTGGAATTGTTCAAAATGTTTCATGTAAATTAGTGCCGCATTTGATTACAATAAATAAATAAATAACCAGTAAAATTACAAAATATTATTGTAATTTAAAATAACACCGTTCTGTGTGAATCTGTGTTAAAGTGTAATGTATTTCTGTGATGCTCCGCTGTATTTCCAGCATCATTCCTCCAGTCTTCAGTGTCACATGATCTTCAGAAATCAGAATAATATGATGATTTACTGCTCGAGAAACATTTCTGATTATTATCAGTGTTGAACTTAGCTCTTTCATCACACATTTCATCACGTCTGTCATCACTAAACACACATTCATTACTTTGAAATTAGAAAGCAAACAGTTTAGAAACAACAGTGTTAATTTGAAAGAGAAAACTTTTGTAACGATATTAATGTCACGTTTGACTCTTTGATCAATTTAATGTCTTTGAGAAATAAATGTATCATTTATTTTCTTAAATATTGTTTTCAACATTGATTACATATATATTTTTTTCATTAGTTTAAATGCATTGCAGAGAAGCATAATATTAATTATTATAATATATTATATATTCATGTATAGAAATGCATTAATATCTTGTGTATTGTGTGTGTGTAATAAGTGGAAATGTCCCTGCAGCATGAGGTGGCGTCACTGACAATCTGCCAGCTCCCAGAATGCCTTGCGGAGGAGGAAGTCTGTCTGTTCAGATGCCTCAGAAGTGTGTGTGTGTGTGTGTCTGCGTTGGCAGAATGCTAATCTAATCTCAGTTGTCATGGATTCATCACACATATTGTTTCTAAGATCTCTCCAGCGTCACACAGTCTGCTGTGATTCTTTATTAATGTATGTAATCTCTCTAGTCATCAGTCTGCTCTTCCAGTGGATAAACACATTCTTCTGTTTGAGTTCAGTTGGTTTGTGTTTTTCTGACAGTCCCAGAATGCCACGCCACGAGCTCATCCAGATGTTGATTATAGATGAAATCATAAGTGTATCTGTGGTCTTGTATTCTGTGTCAGACGTCTGCTGGTTTGTCTGGTCTCGTCGATTTGAGCAGTTTGTGTGTGAACCGCTGCTCAGCTCCGTCTGACAGTGACCGACCGGAGAGTCATCTTCACTTCTCAGACTGGACAAACAGTCAAGCTGTGAAGAAGTGAAGACTGATTTATTGTTGCGTAATTAAAGCAGGAGCGCTGATGAGTCTGTGAATCCTGTGAGTGACGCACACAGAAATAACCGTGTGTTTCTGGAGCTGTGACTCTTGGCTCTCGCATGCGGCCGTTCCTGTGGATTCACACACAATCATCTCTGATTCTCTTCAGTGCCCTCATCGGCTCTTTTCATCCAGATTATGCACACACTTTATATCCAGGGGTTCCTTTGTTTCCTTTTAAATCTTTATTTCTCATAATTGTAAACTTAGAATGTAATTTCTTGCCTCTTTAAGTAAGTTTTTTAATATAATTCTCAGTTTAGAGGTATAAATATGTAAATATGATGTAATTAAATATGCGCTAATTGTCATATATTCCCAGAACAGAAATCTGAGCATCATTAGTTCATGATTCTTGTGTTCGTATAAGAGATGAAGGTTTTTCTATCTGTCTTGTTAAGCAGGACGAAGCACTCATTCTCGTCTCAGGTTTAATGTTAGCATGAGCGAGGCTGGCGTCACGGCCTTATTTCTGCTCTGCTCCTGTACAGCGGGAGGTCAAGTGGGACACTGCTGAGACACACAATGAGTGTGTGTGTGTGAGTGTGTGTGTGTGTTTGAGTGTGTAGTCAGGTAGTAAACCAGGAGCGGAAATTGGAGGTAATTTTTAGTAAGATCTTTGTGTTTTTGAGTTGAAAGCAGATTATATTTGTACCATCTGAGTCACTGCACGCTGCAGAATGCACTCTGATAAGAATGGAAAAAGTGTGTGTGTGTGTGTGTGTGTGTGTGTGTGTGTGTGTGTGTGTGTGTGTGTGTGTGTGTGTGTGTGTGTGTGTGTGTGTGTGTGAGAGAGAGTGTGTGTGAGTGTGAGTGTGTGTGTGTGTGAGTGTGTGTGTGTGTGTGTGTGTGTGAGTGTGTGTGTGTGTGTGTGTGTGTGCAGCAGGATTTGGCTAAATTATGAATCTATGAAATATGGAAGCTACTTTACACCATGGAATAAAAAACTTAATTAAAAAAGGTGATTCAGAATTGTTTCTCCTCAGCATTGTGAGTTATACAATTGTAAGATTTAAATTTAAGATGTAAACTCAAGTTTCTGAGAAAAAAAGGCAGAACTGCAAGACACAAAAAGTTGCAAGAAAAGTCATAATTGTAAAAGTATTTTTCACACAATTCCAAGTTTTTATTTCAGTTATTCCATTTTTTCCACTGAATTCATAGTTTACATCGTGCTGTTCTTTTTATTCTGCCATGGAATAAAAACATAAAAAGGTTACACATTGCAAGTTTTTATTTCACACTTTGGATTTTTTCCTTGCAGTAGTTGATTTTCAGAATTTTTTTGATTTTTAATGATCTTTCTCAGAATTGTGAGAGAAAAAGTCAGAATCACTCGGTTCATGTGCATCTCCACTATGGAGAGAGACGGGTGTGAAATATGAATATGACAGGGTTTCCAGCATCTACAGTGAAGAACACTTGTGCTAAAACAAAATATGCAGATAAACAAACTCACGCAGCACTTACCAAACACACATCTGTAAGAGAAGTGATCCAGAAACACAGCTCCTGTTTATGTGTTCAGTATGAGCTGCTCTATATTAGTCTTGTTTATTACCACTTGTCTGTTTACAGGAAACAGTCTGATTACTTCTGACATCCTCTGAAGACACTTTTTGTGTCGTGTCAGTGTTTCCCTCCAGCTCTTGATCGTATCTGAGGTCAGGGTGATGAACTGGGAAATAAAGCCTGGTCTGACACAGAGTCCTGGTTATTCTGTGTGTCGAGGGAGTCCAGACACTCGTTTGTTTGATGCTATATACTCCTCGTACCACTGGGAGGGGTGGAGGTACGGGTCTCCTTGTATCAAAAGAATGGAAATTTGATCTTGAGCCATCACCTACAGGTAATGGTTCATTTGAATCACATGCCATTACTGTAACCCCCCCTGTTAAAATCCACTTTGTGGTCATTTATCGTCCCCCAGGTCAATTGGGAAACTTCTTGGAGGAGTTGGATGTGCTGCTATCAAACTTTCCTGAAGATGGTACTCCTCTGGTACTGCTTGGTGACTTCAACATCCACCTAGATAAACCCCAGGCTGCTGACTTCAAAACTCTGCTCACCTCATTTGATCTCAAGCTAGTGTCTACTACAGCGACTCACAAATCAGGCAACCAACTGGACCTCATCTACACGCACTGTTGCTCTGTGGACAACTCTTCAGTTGCTCCACTGCACACCTCAGACCACTTCCTCATTACTGCTAACCTAGCACTTACTCCTGAAGTGCCTCACAGTCCAACGCAGGTCACCTTTCGACGGAACCTACGCTCCCTCTCTCCATCTCTACTATCTTCTGTGGTTTCATCCTCGCTTCCTGCACTCTCTCAGTTCTCTGCTCTGGACACGAACAGCGCTACGGACACTCTTTGCTCCACTTTAACATCTTGCTTGGACAACTTTTGCCCACTGTTGTCTAGACCAGCACGCACCGCCCCATCTGCCCCCTGGCTGTCTGAGGTTCTCCGTGAACATCGCTCTAAACTCAGGGCTGCAGAGAGGAAATGGCAGAAATCAAGAAACTCTACAGACCTCAGTGTGTATCAGTCTCTCCTCTCTTCCTTCTCTGCAAATGTCTTCACGGCTAAAACATCCTACTACCACAACAAAATTAACAGCTGTTGTGACGCTCGGACACTCTTCAAGACTTTCTCTTCTCTTCTTAATCCGCCTCCACCTCCTCCTCCATTGACTCTTACAGCTGATGACTTTGCAGTTTTCTTCACAAATAAGACAAAAACCATCAGTGACCAAATCTCCAAACCGCAGACTGAGGACAACTTCACAATGACCGATGCACACTCTTTCTTCTCCTTCTCTCCACTCTCAGAGATGGACGTCTCCAAACTTCTCCTGTCCAATCATCCTACTACTTGTCCACTTGATCCGATCCCCACTCACCTCCTCCAAGCGATCTTTTCTTCAGTCATACCTTCGCTTACTCACATTATCAACTCTTCTCTTCACTCTGGAACATTTCCCTCGGCATTCAAGCAGGCTCGGGTAAGCCCACTGCTCAAGAAACCATCTCTAAATCCAGCACTTCTAGAAAACTACAGACCGCTATCCCTTCTTCCATTCATTGCAAAGACACTTGAGCGAGCTGTGTTCAACCAGTTTTCTATGTTCCTTGTACAGAACAACCTCCTGGACAGCAACCAATCTGGCTTCAAAAGCAGGGTTAGTTACTGAAGCCCTGCGACTAGCAAGAGCAGCTTCAAAATCCTCAGTACTCATCTTACTGGACCTGTCTGCTGCTTTTGACACGGTTAATCACCAGATTCTCCTGTCCACCCTCAGAAAGATGGGCATCTCTGGAACCACACTCCTCTGGGTTAAGTCCTACCTCTCTGACAGATCCTTCAGTGTGTCTTGGAGGGGTGATGTTTCAAAGTCACACCACCTTGCTACTGGGGTTCCTCAAGGCTCAGTACTTGGACCACTTCTCTTCTCCATCTACATGACGTCATTAGGATCTGTCATTCAGAAGCATGGCTTTTCTTATCACTGCTACGCTGATGACACCCAACTCTACTTCTCATTCCAACCAGATGACCCGACGGTAGCTGCTCGCATTTCAGCCTGTCTGAGTGACATCTCTAGCTGGATGAATGACCATCACCTTCAGCTTAACCTTACGAAGACAGAACTCCTGGTGATTCCAGCTAATACATTGCTTCATCACAACTTCTCTATACAGCTGGGCTCATCAACCATTACTCCTTCGAGGACAGCTAGAAACCTAGGAGTTGTGATGAATCATCAGTTAAGCTTCACAGACCACATTGCTACAACGACCCGGTCCTGCAGGTTTGCCTTATACAACATTAGGAAGATTAGACCCTTCCTGTCAGAGCAAGCCACCCAACTTCTTGTCCAAGCTCTTGTTCTCTCCAGACTGGACTATTGTAATGCTCTCCTGGCTCTTCCTGCATGTACTATCAAGCCTCTGCAGTTGATCCAGAATGCAGCAGCGAGGGTTGTCTTCAATGAGCCAAAAAAAGCTCACGTTACTCCTCTCCTCATCAGGTTACACTGGCTACCAGTAGCTGCTCGCATCAAATTCAAGGTACTGATGCTAGCCTACAAGACGACCACTGGCACAGCACCAACATACCTAAACTCATTGGTTAAATCTTATGTGCCCTCCAGAAGTTTGCGCTCTGCAAGTGATCGACGCCTTGTGGTACCATCCCAAAGAAGTTCAAAATCACTCTCAAGGACCTTTTCCTGGACTGTGCCCAGCTGGTGGAATGACCTCCCAATCTCAATTCGTACAGCTGAGTCTTTACTCATTTTCAAGAAACAGCTAAAGACTCATCTTTTTCAAAAGCACTTAACCAACTAACACTAGCTCTTTTCCTTTTCTTGTCTTTTCATTTAAAAAAAAAAAAAAACTGGCTATGCGTTCTGTACTAGACTAACTGAGACTTGTCATGGCACTTGTATACTGTTGTTGTTCTCTTGTTGACCTGATTGCTTCTATTGTTCTCATTTGTAAGTCGCTTTGGATAAAAGCGTCTGCTAAATGATTAAATGTAAATGTAAATGTAAATATACTCATATCTCAGATTCATGTTCAGGCACTATAAATAAGTCAACGGCGAGTGACTATCCTGAGCCGAACGTCACACATTTAAGAGCATTACACACTCACCCACAGCAGAACGCAGACACACACAGATATTGTTGAGCGGCGGTGAGTTGGTGTAGAAGGTGTAGTTATGACACCTACCAGATCTACTTGAGCTCTCCAGGTCTCTACTGTGGAAATAATGACTATAAATAAGAGTTTAGGATGGGAACATCAGGATAATGAATGTGGTTTGATGCTTTGTTTTTGCTAATTACATAAACTTTCTGAGTTAATGCATTTATGCCGTTTAGTTCACACAATGTTTTTGAGTGTATCTATAGTGTAATGTAATATTATGAAATATTCTTTTTTTAGTGGACTCAAATCAAATAAGTTCACAGTACTCAAATATCATATTTTATTCAGGCAGTTGAGAAAACAATAGGAACACCCACAATGTTAAACATGTTTTACAACATCCTTAAATCAAGATTTATTTACTTGAAGCAAAACGTGTTCATTTAATGTAATGGGAAAACAAAACTATTTTTGTGACCGCATTGGCAGATGTTTGTTCTTGTTTTAAACATTCATTTGTTTAATTTTAAAACATTTTTCAGAAGACAAGACCTGATATCTTTAGTAAATGTATCTTGATTTAAAAAATGTAAAAAAAAAACTGAGTTAAAGAAGTCATTTCTGCAATGCATTATAATAGGGCTTGATATCATTTGTGATCCCTGATGGTTTACTAACATTGTGTGACTAATATGTTATCATGTAATCCATAAAAAGTAACTGTAATCTGATAATGAGCGTTATAAAATGTAATATCTAATAACAAGTGCTTAATTTTTGTAATCTGATGATGTAATCCAGATGACATGTATGGACGGTGTGTGTGTTTGGTGCTGGTTTGATATGAGAGTGCAGTAGAGGTTCTTCATATTGAGAGGCTTTCTACCGCGGGCTGTTCCTGCTTCACCACTGATTCATGCATTTGGGATTTTTGCGGCTTGATTCTGATCTGACACTGTGATATCACATCTTCACAGCTTGACCTTTGTGATAAACCAGTTGCAAAAGCACTTTGAGTCGCTGCTGACGTCAGTGCTGCTGTCAGAGATGGACTAAAGCTTGCAGAATGACTGAAGATAATGTTGAAATCATGTTTCTGGAAAACGGTTTCCAAATCAAGTGAATCTGTGTAAAGCAAGAACAAATATCTGCTAAATATTCTTGTTTTCCCACTGAATTAAATAGTTTTTTTTTTCTTTAGTAAAACACACTTCACTATTGTTTCCTTTTTTTACATCTTCAACCCCCCCCCCCCCACACTTTTTTTTTGTTAGTTCATGTTAACTCGGGTCCATTAAATATTATGAACTGATACAAATTTGGATTTGAATAAAGGTGTAGTAACTGTTGAGCTGCTGGTCAGCTCCAAAGCTGTTTAATGAATGTGTGGATGCTGTTGTGATTATATCTGTGGCTTGGTTCTGATGCTGATCAGTTTGTTCAGATGATTCTCGTCTCTCTCTCTTTTCTTGTGCTCTCGATCCTTCTCTTGTTTTGTGTTTTTCTTTCTCATTCTGTTGTGCCTTTATTCCGCAGCACTGACACACACACACACACACACACAAGCGGGAGGAGGCAGTGCTGACTCATTCGTCCTCACCTCACTTCCTGCAGCCCATATATGGACTAACAGGAAGTGCAGCTAACGCACACAACCCGTCTCTCTCTCTCTCTCTCGCTTTTTATTTTCTCTTTATGTTTCCTTCTTTTGTGTGTCTGAGGTGAATCCTTGAATCTCAATGATTCTTCCGTGTGCGTGTGTGTGAATGTGTGTGCATGCACATGTTTGTTTGTATGTGTGTGTGTGCAGCAGGACACATGATTACTTTCCTCAAGAGAGAGAGACACTGATGAGATTCTGACTGAAAGACAAACATCATCTGCTGCTTAACCTAAACACAACAAAATAAAAGCAGAAAGAGCATCAGTGTGTCACACCTGCAGCAGCTTCTGGAAATCTCTGTGTGTGTGTGTGTGTGTGTGTGTTTTTTCTCATGTTGTCCCTCAATGTTCTCGCTTTCTAATAGATCTGTTTGTTCAGATGAAATGAGTCCGCTGGATAATTATGACTCTAATGAATCTCGAGCTCATCCAGATGATAATGAATCTTTCATTTTATTTACTGAATCACATCAGGGACGTTCTCTCTGGGAACACTGTCTGTCCGTCTTTCTATCTGTCCATCTGTCTGTTGGTCTCTGTCACTGTTGTAGTCAATCTGACAGCCTTTCCATAGGTTTTTCTCTTGATGTTTTATGAGTCGGAGCTCAGTCAGTGTGCACCTGTGGGGTTTTTCTGCTTCAGTAGTTGAAAATGCTTCATCACTTACTAAAGTAGAAGACTTTCCTCAACAGCACACATAATGTGAGGAATCATCCAAACACTAGTTTAGTACCAGTCAAGTCAAGTCAATTCACCTTTATTTATATAGCGCTTTAAACAAAATACATTGCGTCAAAGCAACTGAACAACATTCATTAGGAAAACAGTGTGTCCATAATGCAAAATGATAGTTAAAGGCAGTTCATCATTGAATTCAGTTATGTCATCTCTGTTCAGTTAAATAGTGTCTGTGTTAAATCAAGTCAACGATATCGCTGTAGATGAAGTGACCCCAACTAAGCAAGCCAGAGGCGACAATGGCAAGGAACCGAAATGGACAGAATGGAGAAAAAAAACCTTGGGAGAAACCAGGCTCAGTTGGGGGCCAGTTCTCCTCTGACCAGACGAAACCAGTAGTTCAATTCCAGACTGCAGCAAAGTCAGATTGTGCAGAAGAATCATCTGTTTCCTGTGGTCTTGTCCTGGTGCTCCTCTGAGACAAGGTCTTTACAGGGGATCTGTATCTGGGGCTCTAGTTGTCCTGGTCTCCGCTGTCTTTCAGGGATGTAGAGGTCCTTTCTAGGTGCTGATCCAGCATCTGGTCTGGATACGTACTGGATCCGGCTGACTGCAGTGACCCTCTGATCTGGATACAGACTGGATCTGGTGGCCACGGTGACCTCGGAACAAGAGAGAAACAGACTAATATTAGCGTAGATGCCATTCTTCTAATGATGTAGCAAGTACATAGGGTGTTATGGGAAGTGTTTCCGGTTCCGGTTTACCTAATTAATGCAGCCTAAAAATCCTTTAACGGATTTGGATAATAAAAGCATATTAGTATGTTATGTGTAAGCCAGGTTAAAGAGATGGGTCTTAAATCTAGATTTAAACTGCAAGAGTGTGTCTGCCTCCCGAACAATGTTAGGTAGGTTATTCCAGAGTTTAGGCGCCAAATAGGAAAAGGATCTGCCGCCTGCAGTTGATTTTGATATTCTAGGTATTATCAAATTGCCTGAGTTTTGAGAACGTAGCGGACGTAGAGGATTATAATGTAAAAGGAGCTCATTCAAATACTGAGGTGCTAAACCATTCAGGGCTTTATAAGTAATAAGCAATATTTTAAAATCTATAAGATGTTTGATAGGGAGCCAGTGCAGTGTTGACAGGACCGGGCTAATATGGTCATACTTCCTGGTTCTAGTAAGAACTCTTGCTGCTGCATTTTGGACTAGCTGTAGTTTGTTTACTAAGCGTGCAGAACAACCACCCAATAAAGCATTACAATAATCTAACCTTGAGGTCATTACTGCATGGATTAACATTTCTGCATTTGACATTGAGAGCATAGGCCGTAATTTAGATATATTTTTGAGATGGAAAAATGCAGTTTTACAAATGCTAGAAACATGGCTTTCTAAGGAAAGATTGCGATCAAATAGCACACCTAGGTTCCTAACTGATGAGGAAGAATTGACAGAGCAACCATCAAGTCTTAGACAGTGTTCCAGGTTATTACAAGCAGAGTTTTTAAGTCCTATAATTAACACCTCTGTTTTTTCAGAATTTAGCAGTAAGAAATTACTCGTCATCCAGTTTTTTATATCGACTATGCATTCCATTAGTTTTTCAAATTGGTGTGTTTCACCGGGCTGCGAAGAAATATAGAGCTGAGTATCATCAGCATAACAGTGAAAGCTAACACCATGTTTCCTGATGATATCTCCCAAGGGTAACATATAAAGCGTGAAGAGTAGCGGCCCTAGTACTGAGCCTTGAGGTACTCCATACTGCACTTGTGATCGATAGGAAACATCTTCATTCACTGCTACGAACTGATGGTGGTCATATAAGTACGATTTAAACCATGCTAATGCACTTCCATTAATGCCAACAAAGTATTCAAGTCTATGCAAAAGAATGTTGTGGTCAATTGTGTCAAACGCAGCACTAAGATCCAATAAAACTAATAGAGAGATACACCCACGATCAGATGATAAGAGCAGATTATTTGTAACTCTAAGGAGAGCAGTCTCAGTACTATGATACGGTCTAAATCCTGACTGGAAATCCTCACATATACCATTTTTCTCTAAGAAGGAATATAATTGTGAGGATACCACCTTTTCTAGTATCTTGGACAGAAAAGGGAGATTCGACCAGTGAAGCTTGTCTAGTCTGGAGAGGTTGTGTGATGAGAGGCCACACCCCTTTTGTGTAAGGACATGCCTCCTTTTGTGCGCTATTAGAAAGAAAGAAATAGGTACGTCAATAAGTAAATCAATAATAAGTAAATAAATAACTAGGTATATAAATAAGTTAAAGTAAATCATTAAATTACTAGGTATATAAATAAATTAGTAACTAAGTTAATAAACAAGCAAGTAAATAAATAAACAAATGGACTGGTGTATGATGGGAAGTTTCGGCCTGTGTTTGTCAAGTGTGGTTTCTGCTGTTTATGAGCATGTTGAAGTGTCTTTGTGACAGAGATCTTTCTTTAGAGTCGACATGACATAAAGCCTCTTAAGATCTTAAAAAAGCCGTGCATGTCTCTGGCAGATGAGATCCGTTCGGATCAGTGTGAATGTGCATGACGCACAGCTGAAGGGACAGACGGACAGAAAGAGACAGACAGATAGGTTTATTCACAGGTGAAGGATGCTTGAAGAAGCTATTACTGTCCATTGAGTGTGTGAAGACCAGAATATCCATCTGTCCCGTTTCATCACCGCCCTGACGCTACACATCTTACACAGGTTAATCATACGGCACAAGCGCTTATTAATATCAGTGTATTTATAGACAGAGGCCTAAACACTCCTGTTTATGTTTGTACAGGGAATATGGATGGAAGATGTGTGGATGATGGATGGATGGATGGATGGATGGATGGATGGATGGATGGATGGATGGACGGTCCACTGCAAACACTGGCCTAAGTGTGACTCTTTACTCAGTTGGCCACAACACACAGGAAATAGTTTTAGAATTTACAGAAGGTAATTATCAAGGCTTTTAAAACTTTAAAAAAGCAATTGTCACTGCAACTTTTAAAGCTTGTTTTGATTTTCTGTTAAAAGTTTATGAGAGTTTCCTTGAATATCAGTTCATTTTAATTCTACTTTTATGCATTCACTTCAAATTAACGAGCTAAACGGTGATTTAATGAGACACTATTGAATCAGATGTGTCTCTGTACAGATTCACAGGTGAGATCCAGAACGTCCTGTTCGTCTGCGGGCGTTTGATCACGATGACTCTATGTTTTCTGTGTAGGGCTCTTGTTCTCTGGCCGGGGCGGGACTCCCTCACAACTCATCCAGGATTTTCCTTCTGTGAGTAGCCTCTCCTACACACACACACACACACACACATGGCTGAGTCACCTCCACAGAACCTGAACCCACGCTCACACACTGCAGCCTGATTATCTTCTCTCCTTCTCCAAACACTCGTCCTGCTTTTGAAATTGAGTCTTGGTTCTTTGTGTGTGTGTGTGTGTGTGTGTGTGTGTGTGTGTGTGTGTGTGTGTGTGTGTGTGTGTGTGTGTATGTGTGTGAACTCCTCACACTCCTCGTCTGAAAGATAAGCACTGCTGTATTGTGTGTTTGTGCCAATTTCTGGTTCGGTCAATTTCAAGGCCCCTAGAATCTGCCCTAAATCAGTTCAGTCTGAACAACAAACTCACAGGTTTGTCATTCGACATCTTTTCTATGCTCAGGTAATTGGATGAATCTCATAGGTCTAACTCTTTTTTCACCCTATATATAAAAAAATTTGTTTTTATGGATTAAGTATACAACAATAACCATGATAGAACTTTTTGTTGTCTTTCTTTTCCGATTGAATTCTATTGGGGGGGGAAATGGTGCAGAAACAAATTTTGCAACAAAAGTGTATTAAATGTGACATTTCATAGTAGTAAAACTTAAATATTAATTTTTGTTTGTTTTGTTTGTTAGGTCAAAAGTACTCCAATCATCTTAGTTTTATTTACCGCCATCAGTCAGGACAGTGATATAAATCACAGAGATTCCTTGACTATTACACACCTGATCGCACACCATTTACACGCTTCTTGTTTTTGTCCAAATACAGAGCTCCTTCTGAATGGCCATCAAAGAAAGATGTGGTTAGCAGTCAGATGGTGTAGTTAGGATGATCACGTCAACCAACAAACCTGTGTGTGTTTCTCAGAGCAGCTGTTTCACATGCCGGCGCCCTCTAGAGGCAGCAGTGCAGTATGACGCCTGCAGAGACCTGTGTGTGTGATGAAGGCCCTGTGTTTCAGAAGCGGGTCACTCATCAGTGACACACAAAAATCACTCCTAATCAGGGCTGAGTTTCTCAAAAGCATCGCTAAGATGATCACCGGTGGCAATTGCTGTACGATCTACTTAGCTTCAGGGAAGGTCTCTTCTTAAGCCTGGGCTGAATGCCTTGAGAGTGAACAGGTGCCGCAGGATCTCGAGGAGGTCTTCATTTCTCTGTCAGTGCAGTGAATCACACATGACTGAATAAGTGTTTTCCTACCTTTGCTTCCGCTGATGAGTAATGCGCACACACTCTCCACTCTATTCTCAGGGTTTGGCTGATGTTCATGTGAGGGAATGGGCACTTACTCGGACACACGGCAGATCTGCGGGGTTTCGGTAAATATTGGGAAGAAAACGCCGACTCTCCCGCGAGGCTCTCCTGGCGGGAAGCGCGTGAACGCCCTCAGTCCGCGTGTGCGCGCGTGTTCGCAGGAGAAATCTTATTAACTTAAGCACATAAAGTTTGCTACAGTTCTTACAACACACACACTAAAATAAATAAATAAATTAGTCAAATAAACTCCCCGCTTGATTATAATATCATCCAAAAATAATACTTTATGATACTACTCTATTGAGGTAGAAGCAATTTTAGTAGCAAATTTCACAAATAGTTACAGAGAAGCACAAGTAACTCATTAAATTAAGCGTGAAATAGTATTCAATTAACAAAACAAAGTTAAATTAATACTTTGTACACACAGCAGTATCAAATAAAACAATCAAATAAACGCCTTCAACTGTGATACTACTTGTTTAATTGTGTTGTGATTGTTTTATAATTCATATAGAATAAAAACGTTGTTTGATTATTGTGTAAACAAAAAAAAGTGGCGTAGAAATTGCTAGTAAGTTTCACAAATAATTAAAGAAGCGGCAAGTAACAAGGTGAATAAAGCATTAATGAAGTCGAAAGACTTAAACGGTAAATGTAGCCTACTTCAATAATCATGTTTACACGATTGATTGTCGCTCGTTTGATGTGTGTCAGTCGTATTGATTAGTGTGGGCAATCAGGTGTAATGATGTAACTCTCGCTGTCAGTGAGAGAAAGCGCCGTGAAGTCTCTCTTTCCGGTTCTGCGCTCGTGTGTGCGCACATCGGCGCTTCCCTTCGTCTTTCTGTGTGTCCAGTGCGCGCGCGCGAGCACACACACACACACACACTCTCTCTCCCCCGCGCGCTGTCTCATTCACTGGTGCGCGCGATCCACGCAGGGTGGAGGGGTTTATAAGGCAGCGCGAGGAGGCCATACGCCACTCCGACTCAAACACTTCAGACCACAAGCAGCAAGACTCCGAAGCCGAGAGTACAAGTACCAACCGTGACAGGAGAAAAAGCAGACCGAGAAAAGCGAGCCTCCGGAGCTCCGCGTTCGTTCTTTGCCCGTTATTAGCTCGCTTGCTCTCACTGGAATACAGAAGCAGCATTAGAAGAGGTTGGTAGTAAACTCTCTGGAGTTTGGTCAGAGTCGCTTTGTGCCGTTGCGCTTGTGGAAGTGAAGTGCACCGAGACTTGGACATCCAGCCCGGGACGTCTGGACGCGTTTTGACCCGTTCCCGCATCCCAGCATTCCCGCGGAAAACTTTGAGAGTGTCGGATGGAGCGCGCTTGTTAGACACGATAGAGTAACTCAGCAACAGGTAACAGAAGCTGCCATTTGTTTTAATGCACGTTATCGTGGATGGTCTTGGTTTGGTCAGTGGTGCTTAACTACCTGATGATGTGCGGTGCGAGTGTGGATGCATGCATGGGTGGATGGTGCTGAAGTTGTGCCGCTGTCCGCGGTGCTGAAACGCTCTCGTCACTCGCTGATGCTGTGTTGCCCTATTTGTCTTGTTTTGGGTTTGTGCGTCTGGCTTTAGTGAAAAGAAGTTCGTTTTGCAAAGTAAATGAACTCTTGCAAACGTTATTAACAGAAGATTACTTAATGATTATGCTTATTTAAATGCTTAGTGAGTATTGATGCAGCTCAATAAATTCTACATTTAGTTTAGTTGATTTCATTATCTGCACCTTAAGTTCTAACTGCAACGCATTTTATAATAAATCAGTGTTCATGCGCTTTGCATGCTGTGTTTACTTGAAAAGTTGTTGCGTGCTATTGATTTCGCTCCTCTTTTCAGAGTTTGACTGATAATGTCTGCTGCGCGTACACGAGCGAGCGGCTCGACTTTGCACGCTCAACGAGTCATTTGTTTGCACATATCGATAAATTAATTTATTTTTGATTTAATCACATCTCACTGCAAAACGCTTGAATGTTGACTATGTTGCAAATCATGGTTGATGCTGCAATTCATCTGGCATGTAGATAAAGAAACTCATGAAATATTTTTGCAAAGGATTCGTCCTGCAGGTGTCTGTCTTTCATGAGTGTTGTTTGTCAAAGTGTATGTGTTTGGTCATGCACACAGTGATAGTTGTGTGTGTGTGTGTGTGTGTGTGTGTGTGTGTGTGTGTGTGTGTGTGTGTGTGTGTGTGTGTGTGTGTGTGTGTGTGTGTGTGTGTGTGTGTGTGTGTGTGTGTGTGTGTGTGTGTAATTGTTCTGACAGCAGTAGACACACATTGAGATGTCTCAGCAGCAGATCTGAGCTCACAGATGGCTCCTAGTGGGCTTGGCAGAGCCATGTGTGTCTCAGACTTTCCCAGGATTAAAATCAAAGTGTCAATGTTTGTTTAGATCTGATACAATCTAACATTCATCCCAGGATCAAATCAGCCAGAAGACATCAGGGGTAAATGAGCGTGCTGCATTCACTGTGCATCTGTCTGTCTCACTCTCTGTCTGTCACTCTGACACACACTTCCTGCTGACTCTACTTCAGCTCTTTTGAAAATCAGCTGTTTCCATAACTACAGATGTAATGTGTAATTTCAGCCCCCATTTGGGCTATAGAAAGAGGTAGAGTGGCAGAGCTGAAGTACTCTCATTTTCTGTAGAGTCGATATTTTCCGGTTTCTCAAACTCAACAGAGTGCAGATAATAGTGATGTAACTGAAGACAGCTAACACAACAGAGCAGTAATTTATCCTATTTTATACAACTGTTGAGCTTTAGTTTTTCAGTCTCACATTATCATATCAGAATGAGGAAGGTGGTGATGAAGATGAGGGGTCATTGGTTCTCTTAGAAGGACCTCTCACAGCTGCTTTCTCTTTTATCTCGCCCCTGAATGAGTGTCTTTGAGCTAAAGAGAGTGAGGCGCCAAACAAGGCAATTTCTATAATAGAGGGTAGGACTGTGCTTGAAAAGAGAGGGGTGTAGCTTATAATGCACAAACATGCTCTGCACGTTTCTCGAGCACCTGTAGCTATGGCAACAGTCAGACTTTGACACTCGCAGAGAAAGTTCTGCAATCGCTGCAGTCTTTCAGGGAGGGGGCATGCGTTCCTGCAAAAAATATCCTGCTCTCTCACTGTAAGAAAGTTTCGTGGGTGCGAGCTGAGTCTTCGTGGACGTCAGTTTGACGCAATCGTCTCTGCCACATGTGAAAGCGTGGGCAGTAGAGAACGAGAGAGCGATGTGGAGAGAGATTCCTGTGAAGGGCACTGTAATTATAGTCTGAGTGTAATGACAGTTCGCGCATTAGCGGCAGCACTCTGACAGGGCTCGTTCGAAGGCACATTAATGCTAATGGAGGGACAGCTCTCGTCTACAGATATGATTCAGATGGCAGACCTGTTCCAGTATGATAATTATTACAATGAATGTTCTACTGTGATTGACAAGTTCTAACTCTGAGTGCCTTCTGTTTCTTGTTTTCCCACAGATATGGTCACTACTATCTAGTTAAGCATCAAACCCTCCATTCACATTTATCTCAGTAAAAAGATAAAAACCCCTGCCAGATCAAAGAAGCCCAGTTAACTCCTATCAAAGGGTCCACCCATCCTCCTGAAGTGAAAACATGGAGTGGTGGTCCGTCTCATTGGCGCTGTGCACATGCATGTGCGTGATGTTCACCCCAGGCATCTCCACTCCATCTGGGCCAGCATCTGCCACCTGTGCCACCCTGGAGCAAAGCCGCTTCTTCGGTTTGTTCTCCTCGAAGACTGCCCTGCCATCAACGCCATGCTCCTGGACCCTGCAAAACCCTGATCCTCGCCGATACACTGTCTACATGAAGATCACCAAGCCTACCGAGTCCTGCACCCCACGACAGGTCCGAACCTTCCAGTTCGACTCGTTCCTGGAGACCTCTCGCACATACCTGGGCATGGAGAGCTTCGATGAGGTGGTTCGACTGTGTGATGCTTCCTCTGCTGTGGCCTACCTGGAGTCCAGCAAACAGTTCCTGCAGGTGCGGAAGGTGATGCCACGTCTTGATATGGAGTCTGGGAAGGACGACGAAGGGAACGACGAAGGCAGCCAGTTCAACGCTGAGTTTCTGGTTGTGGGGAAGAGGAACCCGAGTATGCCAGCCTGTGAGATGCTGTGTCAGTGGCTGGAAGATTGCCTGGCAACCAGTACCCATGGAAACCCCTGCGGCATCATGATGACCCCCTGTCAGTGCTGGGAGCCTCCCAAAAGGAGAAACGGTGGCTGCTACAGGGGTGGAGTCTACACCGAGAAGTGCTCACCCACCATTAGAGACAGCAACCGCGACGCCGAGATCATAAGTAAGTGTGTGAGATGCAAGGTTTCAGTAGCAACTTGTTTGGTTGGTAAAAATCAGGCAAAATTGTATGCTGTTCTGCCAGAACAGCAAACAAAACTGTCGATGTGGTTGTGCTGGAGCAGCTGCTCCCCAAGCCTCCGTTAAAGCAGTCAATGCCCTGTGCTTGAGGTTGTCATAGCAACTCGCTCGGGCTCCAAAAGTACCACATACAAAGAGCGCCTCATGTACTAGAGGCAATTCACCCTTTCAAACAGTCATATCATGTGGTGTCCTGGCATTTGGCCTTCAAAGCTCCGTTTTGTTTAGAAAAGGTTCAGAAGTGTTTGTCTGTCTAAGAGACTTTTCACCCCACTGTTATAGCGGCTGCCTCTTTGACATAAAACCTACATTTATGACAAAACAATGCCACATCGATTATCAATAAGTTGACAGGCAAGATTTGATGCCTCTATTGAGCTCCTGAAGTTTGCATGCTGATACCAGAGTTGACCAGCAGATGTCAGCACTGACTGCAGCATTAAACATGACTCATTCGCAGCGAATGTCCTCTCCTCCACCTCTTCAGCATTACTCACCCACCATGTGCACTTAACAGAAGTGATGTGGAGCTTATCTGTGTGATGTGTTTGCAGAAGGCTGGAATGGATGGGGCCGCTGGTCCGAGTGCAGTAACGAGTGCGGCGGCGGAGTCCAGGTGCGCAGCCGTGTGTGCCAGCCTGAGGATGGTGTCTGTGAGGGCGTCGTAGAGGAGGGACGGGCCTGCAACCCTCAGCCCTGCATCGGTCAGTTCCACGTCCATAAATGTGCACTGCAGTGAATCCAAAAGCATGCTGTCAGATCTTACATGTGGGTTTGTGTTGATTTGTTCAGGCCAAGTCCAACAGAGAAGTCAAGGTCTGCGTTCCATCATCAGCCAGCGACGTGATTCTGATGGCACCATCATGGGAAACCAGGCCCCTCATAAAGGTGTGTGTCTCTTTTGGAACATTAGAAAGCAGTCCGGAATAGTGGAGGTCATTTGCTAAATCATTTTCTTTGTTATGCTGCAGAAGAGGTCCAGCAGGACACGTGGTCTTCATGGAGCGTGTGTTCAGTGAGTTGTGGTGAAGGCTTGCAATCCCGCACACGCTCTTGCATGACATCCACTTACAGCACCCAGTGCAACGGCCCTTTGAGAGAGAATCGACCCTGCAACAACACTGCCGCCTGCCCAGGTACTTCAGATCTTGCATACAGTGCCTACTTTCATTTGTCTGGATCATGGAATGAAGGATTGCTTAACGATAACGTTTTTGCAGTGAATGGAGCGTGGGACGAATGGGCTCCCTGGAGTTTGTGCTCATCCACATGTGGTCGTGGATACCGTGATCGCGTCCGCACCTGCAAACAGCCTAAGAATGGTGGAGAACCCTGCCGTGGACCTGTCAAACAGACCAAGTTCTGCAACATCGCAGTCTGCCCAGGTCAGTCAACTGACCGCTATTCCAGATCTCAACACCAGATGGCACTGTTGACCTCAATAATACAAGCCCTTTTCAAATGCAACAAGGAAGATGACTGTGGAGCTTCAATAATAATAATTATTCTGTCTTTCCCCTCTGCATAGTTGATGGCTACTGGAACGACTGGTCCGCATGGACTCCTTGCTCTGCCTCTTGCTCAAATGGAACGATGAAGAGAACTCGTGAGTGTAACGGTCCCTCGTACGGAGGCTCAGAGTGCAGAGGAGAATGGCAAGAAACCACCAACTGCTTCCTCAGAGATTGCCCAGGTACAGTATTCATCTCCAAATACTTTCCAATTTATGAATATGAAGTGTTTCTTGTGAATGGTCCCTAAATGGCTCAGCAAGTGTTTTTATGAACGATACTTAAGTGTGTTGTCACCCTCTAGTGGACGGGAGATGGCTGTTGTGGAGCTCATGGGGCAGTTGCAGCAAGTCCTGCGGTGGAGGCCATCAGCTCAGACAGAGAGTGTGTGAAGGACCTTATTTTAGTGGAGAGCCCTGCAACGGAGATAAAAAAGAACTGCGAAACTGCAACGAGAAGCGGTGCCCAGGTGAGAACTCAAACCAGATGTTTTACTCGCAGCAATCTATGTGTCATTTTTGAGGCGGCATCGTTAAGTGCTTTAAAATGTGTGTCACAGAACCTCACGAGATCTGTGGAGAGGAGAACTATGGCAGTGTGGTGTGGAAGAGAACGCCTGCGGGCGACACAGCTGCTGTGTCCTGTCCTTCCGATGCCACAGGTACTGATCAGACATCTCAGTCATCCAGCGCTCTAGTTTTTGTGTGTTGAATGTGGGTCATAGCCTGATTTTAGTTAGAGAGACAGTCTCTTCCTCTGGATGGCATTAACCCTGCTCTCCCTGACTCCTGCAGGCCTGATCCTCCGCAGATGCACACTGGACGCCGTGGGTCTGGCCTTCTGGGAGAACCCCACTCACATCAAATGCATCTCCAAAGAAATCCAGGACATCCAGACCCAGGTAAGACTCACAGAACACTGTTAACAACATACTAGTACTTCATGTTCCTAAAGGCATCAGGACAGAGTTCTCAAAGGTCCTTCTCCTTCCAGATGCGTGATCACGTGAATCAGTCTCAGAGCGGTCAGCTGGTTGATGGCGTGTCTGAGGTGATGTCTAATGTGAGGATGGTGTCAACTGACAATATGAAGTACAGCGGTGACCTGCTGGCTGTGATGGAGGTCCTGAGGAACAGCACAGAGATCTTCAGAGGGTCGAAGATGAGCCTGAGCAATGCAGATGTGGAGGTACGCAAAACCAAAGCACATAACGATGATGGGAAAAGTGTAAATGATAGAAGCTCTGGTCTAATAAACTTGATTTGTTTGACCCACAGAATTACGCTCACACCATCAGTAACTTACTGCAGGAGACACACCGAGAGAAATGGGACGAAGCTCAACTGGTAAGTCATCATACCAAAAAAGGGTGAAAGGAGAAATAAAGAAGCAGAGAAATGGAGCGCACCCACATGCCAATCTGTGACAGCAGACACTGCCAACACCTCACACGCCCACACACACACACACGTCAGCTCTCACACACACTAATGAATCAGTCACCAGACCATTCTCTATGTGTGCCTGTTATTTTAGTGCTATTCATATACTAATATTTAAATAGCTTTTGTTTTCATATTTTCAGTTTTTTTATTATTTTAATTAAAGATTGTTAGAAGTAAGTTTTGTTTTAGTGATAGTCATTTTTTTTAAGTTCAACCAATATTTATGTTTAATGTTGTTTCAGCTTTATTTTTTTTAAAGATTTTATAATAGTTTTGGTTAGCAATAACAGTGCTGTTTTGCTCTGTGCAGATGGGCGCAAACATCAAGGAGTTCTTCAGTCTGATCGAGAACTTCATTGACATGATCGGACGTCAGATGAGAGATTTCCAGGACATCTACGAGGTCACAGACAATCTTGGTGAGTGTGAAATAGGTCATGAGTGTGGGGCAAAAGGTGGATATATGAGTGCAGCACATGCTTTGGTGTGTGTGTGTTTGACTGGTGTTTTCTGACCATCTCTTCAGAGCTCAGCATCCAGAAGCGTCCCCGAACCATGACCTCTGATGTGAACTTCCCCCTGAAGGGCTGGCGTGGGATAATCGATTGGGTCCGCAATTCAGAAGAGAAAGTAACAGTGTCCCGCAGCGCTCTGAGTCTAGATGTTCCAGGTACACACACACACACACACATATATTCTGACGTGTGTTTGGTGTGAAATGAGACTAACGCAGCTCTGAATGTGTGTATAGATGCTGAGCAGAGCACTGGGTTTGTCACCGGGATCGTTCTCTACAGAAATCTGGGTCCCATCCTGTCCTTCCAGAGGTAAAAGAGTTTTTTTTAGAAATTACATTACTGTTAAAACTCAAAAGTTATATTTTTGTTAAATAATTAGTTCATTCATATCATTTTAATCAGTGAAATATATTATATTAAATTCTGATCGATCGATCATCTCTTGCTCCTGCAGCAACAGCACGCTGCTCAACTCGAAGGTCGTCACGGTAACGGTGAAGCCCAACCCTGGCTTCCTGTCTGCACCTGTTGAGATCAACTTCCCACACCTGCACAATGTGAGTTGCCATGGAAATTATCGTTCATCTGTTCTGTTCTGAGCGTGTGTGTGCAGTTAAAGACTGTGGAGGAAGTGACATATGACACAGATCGAACTCCTCCTAACCAGACCTCTCACCTCTCTCTCTCTCTCTCTCTCTCTCTCTGCAGGGCACCGTGAACGAGACCTGCATCGCCTGGGACGAGAGCGAGAGGTGGGTGGAACGCTTGTGATTCTGTGTGTGTGTGTGTGTGTGTGTGTTGTTGTCGCAGCTCTAAAGGTCACACACTCTCTTCTGCCCTCAGTACAGTGTGTCATCTCCACACCTCCCTGACAACCACTAATCATATGCAAATGAGCCTCCGCCCCCTTACACACATCACTTATGATCTCATGAATATTCACAGCAAGTTAAAAACCTTCAATCTTATTTTCACCATCCCACTGCCCACACAAACACTCACACGTACACACACAAACACACACACACACACGTACACACACACACACACACACACACTTCTGATCAAAGTTGGGAACCTACTTGTTTTTAAATCAAAGCATTCAGATCTCTGAACTCCATATATCTATTTCTATTAAAAATATATATTTTTTATATTTTCACCATGAGTTTTACAAATGTTAATTTCAACAATATTCTATTATTGTCATGTATTTACAGAGAACATTCTCAAAATGATTACATTATCAGTTATCTGATCTATAATAATGTTCTCGAAAACAGTAATACATTGTTAATGGAATGTTGTTCTGAAACGTTTTAGTTGGAAATTAGTGTAATGTTTTTTGTTGTTGTTGTATAAGATAAGATTTGCAGAATGATAAAACTGAACATCCCTTAATATTTTCTCTAACGTTCACATATCCATGAAAAAAAACGTAAAAAAAAAAAAAATGGAGAATGTTTTCAGAATGTAATTCGAAGGTTAGCAGAACGTTCTTACACATGTATTTTTGGTAGCACAGTTTTGCCCAATCAGCATTCAGAACACAGCTATCCATTTCCCTTTTTTCCGTGTGATTTTCCTCCTGTGACACTGGTGTGATTGTGTGATCGGGGAGTCTTTGTCTCTCACAGGACATGAGCTCAACCACCTGCCATCAGACCCGTGCCAAACACACACACACACACACACACAGAGAGAGAGAGAGAGAGAGAGAGAGAGAGAAACAGTTGTGTTTCTCTGCTATCAGTTCCTTTATTGGTGTGTGTGAAGAATATCTCTGAAATACACCAGGACTTTATTGGCATGATTTTTTTTACATTTATGCATTTACCAGACGCTTTTATCCAAAGCAACTTATAAAAGAGGATCAAAGGAATGAATCCGTTTTACATGCAATATTGCCAAATACAGTATATGAACACAAATAGTGCACAAACAGTGATAGATAGGAAAGCAAATAAATAAGATACTAAAAATAAAAAATTCTGTAGCATAATAAAAAAAATAGTATAAAATAGAATGACATTGGATTTATGCATGAAGAATATTTTCAACCTTTTAGACTAAACATTCCTTAAAAATAGCTTCCAAAAGGGTTTCGCTGTGATGCCACATAAGATGATGTCATTTTTTTCTTAGTGTGAAGAATATTTTAATGATATGAATAACAATTTTCCAATATAAAGAATCTTTAGTGGTTCTGAGCACATTATAAAATCACCAAGAAGAACAATTTGGACAAGTTACCATGATACCATGATAGAAATAGCTGAAATTGCATGTGAATAACTCGGTATATATCTGACTGTTAAAGAGCATCACTGTACTGTGGTCTGAAGCGTGTGTGAGTCTGGATGAGCTGCTCTGCTGCTGAGTGTGTGCGCAGGTTTATTTCACAGTGTGTCTAACCTTTGTGTGTGTGTGTGCGCGCAGCGCGTCTCTGCTCGGCTCCTGGTCCGCGCGCGGCTGCAGATCTGTGTCGCGCGACTCCAGCACTACATGCGTGTGTGACGGACTCTCCACATTCGCCCTGATTGCGCGACCGAATCCCGATCTGGTAAGTGTCTGATCATCACCGGACTCTGTGTGTGTGTGTGTGTGTGTGTGTGTGTGTGTGTGTGTGTGTGTGTGTGTGTGTGTGTGTGTGTGTGTGAGAGAGAGAGAGAGACAGAGAGAGAGTAAGTGAAAATCGATGCTGCCGTTAACCTCTTTCATCATCGATCATCGGGTGATCGGATGTGATCGAGTTTAATCTTTATCTAACGATCGAGATGAGATGATGCAGTGTTGTGATCGATCGCTTCTCATCAGGACATCATGTTCTTAGGAATCTAATTCGGTTGATTTCGTGCATGTGTTTGTTCGGTGCTTAAAATGCGTTTGTGTGATCGGAATCGTTGTTTTTGATCTTTTTGGTGCAGAAGCAGTTGCCATGGTAACTGCATCCGCAGCCTCGCGCTGTAATTCAGTTATCAGCACCAAGCGGAGGGAAAAAAACCCGCCCTGCACTGCAACGCAACGCATCCAAACAGAACGCTTCCGTTTATAATCAGATACGCGCCATAACGGGAGCGCGCTGGTTCGACGCGTTGCGCTGTGCAAGCATGTTTAAAAGACTTTTAGTTAAATGCCTTCAGTTTGTGTGTGTGTGTGTGTGTGTGTGTGTGTGTGTGTGTGTGTGTGTGTGTGTGTGTGTGTGTGTTGAGAGGAAATATTAGGATGTGTTTCATTCTCCAAGGGCAAATGAAGGTGGAAAGCAGCTGGTGATGTAATACACACCTACTGTGGTGTGTGTGTGTATGTGTGTGTCCACAGGTGTGTGAAGTGTGTAACACTAATAATTTCAGAGGTGAAAATTGTCCACCTGCAGGACACACACACACCTGACATCGTTTAAATGTGCTAATGTGGAGCAGCAGTGGAGGAATGTGGAGCATCTCTCTCACCTTCACGTCTCCTTCACATCAGCTTCCCTGTTTCTGCCAGTCATTCTGTCCATAGGGAGCTCTGTTTGTGTGTGTGTGTGTGTGTGTGTGTGTGTGTTTGCATTAACACTGATGTTACTGTGTTTCTTCACAGAACATGGATAAATCTCTGTTGCCATCGGTTACGATGATTGTGGGATGCGGGGTGTCGTCCCTCACGCTCCTCCTTCTCATCATCATCTACGTCTCTGTGTGGAAGTAAGAAACTTACCATTACGCTTGATGCTTGATTTACCGATTTAATGATTTGTGTACTGTTTTATGTATTAACCTGAAGAGAAACATGAAATATTATAGACTAAAAAGCCATTCATCTCATAATTAAAGACCAGTTTTTATGAAGCAGAATGGAACTACAATAGCGTCAAATTCTGAATAATTGGATTCCATTAATTGATGTTTTCTTTTACTTCTCAGGTACATCCGTTCTGAGCGCTCAGTGATTCTGATCAACTTCTGTCTGTCAATCATTTGCTCCAACGCCCTCATTCTGATCAGTCAGACACAAGCCCGCAACAAGGTATAAACCCGAGGCTGAAGCTGAGCGTTCACATCAGCTCCGATGACCTTCGGCTCACCTCTCGTTCCGTCTGTCTCTCGCAGGTCATGTGTGCCTTGGTGGCAGCTCTCCTGCATTTCTTCTTCCTGTCCTCGTTCTGTTGGGTCCTGACAGAGGCGTGGCAGTCCTACATGGCCGTTACAGGCCGCCTGCGTAACCGCATCATCCGCAAGCGCTTCCTGTGTCTGGGCTGGGGTGAGTGTGTTTGTGTTTGTGTTTCTGTAGCGTGTTGCATGTCTCATGTGATGGGGTGTTTAACTCTCTCTGGATTCTCTCTCAGGTCTGCCCGCTTTAGTCGTTGCCATTTCGTTTGGCTTCACCAAAGCCAAGGGTTACGGCACCGTCAATTAGTGAGTATTTCCCATCTTTTGCATTGCTTGTCTTTCTCTTTCCATGTGTGTCTTTGTTAGTTTAACAATGGTGTTTCTTCTTCTTTCTCCACAGCTGTTGGTTGTCTCTTGAAGGTGGTCTCTTGTACTCATTTGTGGGTCCAGCAGCTGCTGTCGTTCTGGTGAGGAGCCGCTCTTGGACACTGCATGATTGACAGTGCAGTTTTGAGCCTTCACTGATGTCTCCCTGTGTATTTTCAGGTCAACATGGTGATTGGAATTCTGGTTTTCAACAAGCTTGTGTCCAAGGACGGCATCACAGACGTTAAGCTGAAAGAGAGAGCTGGGTAAGAAATACTATACATACCTAATTAAACACCAGTCACATTAAAGAGCCCAGAGCATGTATTAAATGCACTGTCCTGCAGGGCGTCACTGTGGAGCTCCTGTGTGGTTCTCCCTCTTCTCGCTCTGACGTGGATGTCTGCAGTGTTGGCCATCACAGACCGCCGCTCCGCGCTGTTTCAGATCCTCTTTGCTGTCTTCGATTCTCTGGAGGGATTCATCATTGTCATGGTGCACTGCATCCTGCGCAGAGAGGTCAGTACATTCACAATCGAAGCAGGTGTGCGTTTAACATGTTTAAGTGTGCCAGAGCTCATAACTCATAACGTGTTTCAGGTCCAGGAGGCAGTGAAGTGCCGTGTGGTGGACCGTAAAGACGACGGGAACGGTGATTCCGGCAGCTCTCTGCAGAACGGCCACACACAGCTTGTGGTGAGTCTACATGCAAGTATTCTCATGTACTTTAAATAATAATGCTAATATTTATAACTCAATTTCTCCTCTTTCTTTCTTGTGTACAGCCTGACTTTGAGAAGGATGCTGACTCAAACCGACCAGGTGAGGATATAAACAAAAGATCACCACATTCTTATCACCTTTGAGCAGGGGTTTCCTGGATAATTTAGCTCCAACCCTTAATAAACTCAGCTGAGTCTTTTGAGGATGACTAGAATCTGGAAGCTGGTTGTAGCTAAATTCTGGATTGGACACCTCTGCCTTATAGCATGAAACTTGAGGTGTTCTTATGGTTCGGTAATGATAAGAAACTAAACTAGGGTCGCTTTGGGCTCCAAGAGGACAGTATTCTCACATGCCTCTCTGCCTCCCTTCAGGTGGAATGAAGAGCTCATCAGAGGAGAAGATGCCCCCTCCACAGATGCCCCTGCCCCTCGGCCCAAACTTCCACACCCTTCCGTCTAACCCCAGCGGAAAGAGCCACATTCCCCCCCTCCCTGAATACTCCAGCCACACGCTCACCTTGCGGAGAGAGAAAGGTCGTGGAGTGGACCTGACCTGTGGCAAACCCATGTACGTGTGTGACAGTGAGCTCTTCAAGCAGCTGGATGCCGATCTGGCCCTCGCTCAGGCCGAGAGCATCTGTCCGGATGGCAGCGGTTATGTCCTCCTGCCCAACACCACCTCAACCCTTCGTTCCAAACCCAAGGACGACTCCAGTAACTCCAGCAAATACAACATCAGCACCGATCTCCCACAGGCCCGTCTCATGCATCTGAGTGGAACCTTCGCCGAACCGCAAGCTGCCTACGCTGTCAAGACTCTCCCCGCTGACCGTGTCAGTGTATCATATTCGGAGCGAGACTCACCCATCCAAAACATCCACAACATCTCCAGCGAGAGTCACGTGACCAGCAGTCTGGGCGACACGTTCGACTCCATGAACTCCATGATGTCCAAGAGCGAAACCATCTCCACCTTGTCCATGAGTTCTTTGGAGGTCAGCGAGGGGGTAAGAGACACAATTTAGTCTCGCTAATGCTACTGCAGAACACTGCATCTAAATTAATTATGCAATGTATGTGAAACTAAAGTTTGCTGTGGCTTCTTCTGCTTAACTCTCACAGAGGCAGAAATCTCGTTACGCAGAACTGGATTTTGAGGTAGTTACTCCTACAGAGTTTTCCACTGTGGATGAATGTAAATCTACAACAGTGCAGTTTTAACCCTTTCCTTTCTCTGTCGTGTAGAAAATCATGCACACACGAAAACGCCATCAGAATATGTTCCAGGACCTCAACAGGAAGATGCATCATGCTGAGAAGGACAGGGAGTCTCCAGCATCTGACAGCAAGGTGAGCCGCTAAACAAGACAGACATTAGTGGAACTCTCTCATTTTTGCATCAGAGCAGCCATTATTTAATGTCCTGCAGACATGAACACTTTTACTCTCAATCGTTTGGTATTTAGAGTAATGCTGTCTTCTCTCTGCAGTCCGTCAGATGGAGCGTTTCCTCTGCTGGAAGCGACAAGACAAACCACAGCGTAAGTGTCTTGATATTTCGACTGTCTGTGAAGCACATTTTCTCATTCACTGCCAACTGCAGGGTCTATAACACTGTTCCCAATGTATCTTTCCAGGATAAGCAGCAGGGAGCAATGGATCGGTCCTGGGAGAGCATGAGCAGGTCACAGGCGTCTCCTCCTGCCTGGGTCCGGAAGGACATGGAACCATTGCAGGTGTCTCCTCTGGATCTCCAGGGCATGGAATGGGAAAAGGCCAGAGCGACCATCCCTCTGGTGGGCCAAGATATCATCGACCTCCAGACAGAGGTGTGAGGGCACAGCGTTTAACCCTGAACACCTCGGTCTGTTTTTGATTTGGGAAAGAGAGCAGAAATGAAAGGATGAGCATGAAGAGGGCAGAGAGGTACCTGTACCCATCTGTCATTTGAATATGTGTCTCTCCGGCTTCAGAAGTAGCTCTCAGCTCAGGATGGCACTGACCTCAGTCATAAGAAGGCGTCTGAACTGGGAGAAAGGTTTTCCGATCTCCATGCGAAGAGAGATTCTTGGTTGGTTCATCGAGAGCTTTTCCCAACACGCTTCCATCTGGTCCAGGAGGTGGTGTGGACGCCTGCCTGTGCTCTTTCATTTTTCAACAATTCCGTTTAGGAATGGTGCGAATCTTCCTGCAGGAGGGTCGAACGCTTTCTTGGCCGCTCGAGTATGGCCCTTTGCGGCCCCTTCCAGAGCATTCTCTAAGAGGCCGATGTCTCCAATGAGCCACTAGGGGTTGTTAGCTGTGCCGAATGGACGCAGATGAACTGCAATCGCTGTGGTCTTTGTTTTTTAGTGTTTTCCGCAAAGCATTTCTGGACGCTTCCATCAAACTTTGGGGAAATAATTGTACTGAAAACTTGACTATAAAGAGCTGAGCATTTAGCATGGGCTCCTGCCCACCTGTGAACTTCCGCAGTGCCAGCGGGAGATGTTCCCAGTGCAGTATTTATGCTGAACAATAGACTGGCATCAGTGCGATATGAGGACAGATGCTTGATGCCCAAGCAGGACTGACATTAATATCTTGGCAAGATTTTGTTAACCATTTTCAGAGTTTTGTATCATCTTTTTAGAGCATATAGAAACATTTATGACAACACTGTTCATGGACTGTATTAGCTATTAAACGAGAAGGACAACACAAGACGTTGTGTCTTACTGCTAAAAGAATGTTCAGGAAAGAAAAATATGATATAGTAATAGCCTAGAGATATATCTGACTGTGCTTCAGGAAAATCCTGAAAAAAGAGTTTTTTACTTGATTCCTCTATATTTTTGAGACACTAAACCCTCTGTCGTCTGTACGGTCTCTTGATTTATAAACCTGTTTGTCTCTGTGTGCCGATATCCTTCCTTGCGTCTCTAAGTTTGCGTGAGGGTCCCGATGTCTGTCTGAATCTCCAGCACCAGAGTCTCTGTGTATTTGACTTCCTCTTGTGATTGTACAGTTTTAACAACAATGGGTGAAAGTGTCTCATTTCTAATAAAATAAAAACTTGAAATTATACAGTGTCTGTTCTTCACTCTCCTGAAGAAGTTGCTTCTGCAATACAAGCAGCGCCAATCAGAACTGCAGAAATCATGACTGTTGGGTTTCCCGAGCACTCTCCCTCCCTTGTCATTGGTCAGTCAAACATCTCAGTCATACCCGAAACTCACATGATGTCAGAAGTTGAGATGCCAACAGATCAAACTACCAGTGACTCACTCTGAACAGGAAACTGACACCTCAAACATCACATACTCCAGCTTTAATGATTGCAGTTTGGGGAAAATTCTGCTGTAAGAAGATGTCGTGTTTTCTTGCCTAATGTCTTTTTATGAAAAAATATTAGATTGTTTTCATTTACATCAATATAATTACCAATTTTTCCCCGAAAGACCAATTTCCATTTTTCAAATTTCCAAAACTGACCTGCTGGACACAGCAATAAACTCATTACATCAATCGCAGTTTATTATGTAAAAGGATAAGGTGTTCTGAGTAGTTGCTTTGCAGTTACTAGGGTCCACTGGGTAGTTGCTATGCAGTTGGTAGGGTGTTCTTGTTGCTTGCTATAGAGTTGCTAGGGTGATCTAAGTGGTTGCTATGCAGTTGCTAGGACGTTCTGGTGGTTGATATGTGATTGCTAGGCAGAAGGAATGTCCAATGAATGATGACAGAGTTTTCACTTTCATTCATGGACTACTAATTTAACTATTATGATGATTTTATTAATGCTGATGATGATGAACTGTTCTTCTCATCTATCAGCCTCTCCATATGCTTCCCCTCACCGCTCATTTCAGTCCTTTTGTTTGAGTCAAAGCTCGGAGAGGGCTGGATGTACATGCCGAATGCTCTTGGTCCAGCGTGCGTAATTGTGTGCAGGGCTGTTTTTTTATTCCTCATGACGGTATGAATGTGCCACATTTGTGTGGGTTTTTGTCTTGTTTCTCTCAATAAAAAGAGAAGGTAATTGCACTGTTGAATATTGTGAGTCACATGATGGATGTTCAGGGATTACAGCTGTGCTTCTGCGTCACGGTGAAATGCCAGCGGACTTGAGAGTGCAGTTCAGATCCGCAGGGAACAGCTCTCAACAGCCCGGGGTTTCAACCCAATCTCCTCAAGCGTTCAGCTTACTGCAGTCTGTCAGATCGCTTCAACAGAGAGAAACGTCTGCTAAAGAACACTAGACATGTTTTCATCTGTGTTCAGTTAGTGTTGTTAGTTAAGTCACTCATCACTTGTACTAGACCTGCTAGTTATGTGCTGAAACTTCTAGTAGTAAGGATTCAGTTCAGCATGTGTGTCGTCCGGCAGTTTGAATGAGCTACTCAGAACACCCTAGCAACAACATCCCAATCATCCACAACACCCTAGCAACCAGATAGCAACCTCTCAGAAGACCCTAGCAACAACATTGCAACCACGGAGAACAATCTAGACAACTGCATAGTAACTACTCAGAACACCCTAGCAACATAGCAACCTTACACAACACCCTAGCAACCACACAGTAACTACTCAGAACACCCTAGCAACAACATAACCACCAAAACCACCCTAGCAACTGCATAACAATTTCTTTTAACACCTTAGCAACTGCATAGCAGCTATTCAGGACACTGTAGCAACAACATAAACACCAAAAACACCCTAGCAACCACTAGAACACCCTAGCAACTGCACAGCAACTGCTCAGAACACCCTAGAAACAACATAGCAACAACCAACAATACTCTAGACAACTGCATAGCAACCACACAGAACACCCTAGTGACTGCATATCAACTTCTCAGAACACCTTAGCAACTGCATAGCAACTACTCAGGACACCGTAGCAACAACATAACCACCAAAAACACCCTAGCAACCACCAGATCACCCTCACACCCTAGCAACATCCTGGAAAAACTCAATTTCTTCCCCAGTCTTACATTAATTTGCTGATTTATTACCATCTGGATACTCTCTCTCTCCTCAGGTGTGTTTGTGAAACTGTCCTCTCCAGCCACTATCACCTAGGCAACAGAAAGCACCCAGCCTCATCTCTGCAGCCTGGTTACTATGGTAACATGATGGGCCTCAGGAGCATCTAATGGCTCAATGGCTCTCAGCTAGCACTGTTAAAGACTCAAATGAGTCAGTAAGAGTCGAGAGCTGAAGAATGAATGAAGAGCAGCTCAGATCATCTGAGAAATGACTGGGTTCATACTGAGATGTGCAATCAAAAGATCTCAGTATGAGTTCACTCACTTTGGTGACCAATCTGGCTGAGTTCTCGCAAAGTTAAGGTTTTTCCAGTAACGTTAATAAAACATTCATTCAACAATATTATACTCAACACTGTTTGGGTTAACAAATTACACGTAACACGAGTTACGTAATCAGATTACTTTTTTCAAGTAACTAGTAAAGTAATGCATATTTATTTTACATTTCTGTTACTTTTTCTAATAAGTAACGGCAGTAACTTAGTTTCTGACGTATTGATTGACAGCTCTCTTGTTCTCATGTGGAGAGAATCAGGAGTGAGTTCAGAGCGTTGTGCTCTGTGTGAACATGATGTTAGTGTAGATCTAGACTAAATGTCAACAATATGCATTTACTCATCTCACCTGCACAGAAACAGATTCAGCATTCCTCAAAATCAATAAAAACTCAGAATATCATGCAAACCTGCAATAAATAAATGTTAAATAACACAAATATCCTTTATATATTTAATCCCATTTTATTTAGAAATGTCTTTGCTGCTGACCTTCAATGATCCAATTTCACCATACGAATAAGAAAAAGTGTTGAACGTTCCTCTCCTGTGTTATGCTTTTCATACCATCCAGACGTGAATTTGCCAAAAATAGAACTTTTCATACTAAAAAACAAACATGCTAGCCCAGCCTAGTTACGTAACACATTACTAGCCATAAAACGTAACTAAGTAATGCATTTAGCTACTTTTTAGGGACTAACGCAATAATGTAATGGATTACTTTTAAAAGCACAAAAACATTTCTGTAATGTTTTAGTTAGAGGTTCACGTACTGCTTCCAGAAAACATTCAAGAGTAACATTCCTATAGTGTTTGAAAAATGGACGGTTTCTGTTCACACCAACATTTTTAGAACGTTCTGAGAACATTCAGAAATAATGTTTCATGACCGAATGGGAACATTGATAAAACCTTCACAGAACATGTTTTTATTAGCTGGGAACATGTGAGACTTTGATCTCAGTGATGGATGATGAACGCTGGAGATCCTGAGATGTGTGACTCACGTCAGTCTCCTGGAGTTCTCATGCATTTAAATGAGTCCAGTCATCACTCTGGCTCACTGTGATCCCTCAGAATCTCAGTCAGGGACTCTCGCTTCCAGAAAAGGAGCCGCTTTTGCAGTTTCCTTGGTTCTTCAGGTTCTTTGTTTGAGTTCTGGTGGCTACAGTGTGTTTCAGGCTCAGACGTGACTGATGAAGCGCTCAGAGTGTCTACAGGTGAGACGTGTCCATGTCTGCAGCTTTAGTGAATACACTTCTATGTGCAGACTGATGTTGGACTCGCAGAATGACCTCACCTTGTCATTGCTCTGCAGATGATGGTTGCCAGGAAACTATTTCCATTGGCAACAGCAGAAGTGGAGCAAAGAAGAAAGAGAGAACATATTATTCAAGGTCAGCGAACCTCCGGAAGTCCATATAAAGACGCCGGATGCTCTCAGAGTTCAGCTGCATTACACAGTTCCTGTTATTCACAGCTCGGAAGCTTTTGCGCAGGTTATGCTTCATGAAATGTGTCATAATCAAGCCATTCTTCACGTCTGTGTTGTTTGATTGGTGATAGTGCTGACTGGAAGCTTTGAGCCAGATCAGCCTGAAGTAGGACAGACTAAAAAGAGAAATGAAAACCCTGTCATCGTTTACTCACCCTCATGTTCTTCCAAACTGAGTATCTTACTTCTATTGGACACAAAAGAAGATATTTTGAAAAATGTCTGACGAAGTAGTTTATCCTTTATTTCCCTGCTATGGCAGTCAGTGTTTGGTTACCAACATTCTTCAGCATGTCTCATAACTCATATGGGTTTGGAACGAGCAAATGAAGTTTGGTTTGAGTTTGTGCTGGACTCTATCACAGGCTGAAGTGTGCTGATCTTAGAGGACAGGACCCAGGGATGTACTGCCCTCTGCTGACCACACGAACCTCCGGCTGTGTCTCACTTCACACACTACTGCTGCACACTGCTTTCTGAGGATGAGAAAATACATACTGAATATGTTACATACTTTATCATGAACTGTATGTACGTCAGCACTAAATTCATGACATTAACATACATTTTTACATTTATACATATCTAAACATCCTCAAATCAACATAACAACAAGTCTTGTTTTCTGAAAAAGTATCAAAATTAAGTGCATTTTTGTTTTTATACCAGAAAAAAATTATCTTGTTTTCCCATTGAATTAAATGTTCTTCTTGTTTTAATAAAATTCTCTTAATTTTGAAACATATATATATATATATATATTTCACATTTGTAAATTAAAATATATATATATTTCCTATTTCTACTATTTTTAAAAATAAGATTTAATAATACTGGGGAGCAAACTGTTCATTCAGGTTTGGAACAACGTGATGGAGTGTAAATAATGACAGAATTCTCGTTAACTTAATATTTAACGTCCTTAATAATGTTATTTATGCTGTTTAATATATTTATTTATTTATATAACATTATTCGTACATCATTCATGGAACGTTTCTTTTTTCTGAAACATTTTAGTTGGACGTTCATCTGAAGTTTTTAAATGTTACTATTTGTTTCAGAGAATATTCAAATGTAACGTTCCGATAATATCCCAGGGAACACATCTTAGGAGAAAATTGTTAGCTTGAATGCAATGTAAGTCACTTTGGATAAAAGCATCTGCTAAATGCATACATTTTTATTTAACTTAATTTAATTTTCTATTTGTAAAATGATACAAAAGGAATGTTCTATTAACGTTCACGTAACCAATAAAAAACGTTTTTAAAACATTAAGAAACTGGATGTTTCGAGCATTCAAAGAACATTCAGAAATGATGTTTTCATAACTTCACGGGAATTCTCAGAACATTTTGTTTGTTGTGTTAATAATGATCAGTTTCTGTCTGTTTCAGAGCTGCTCTGAACTGCAGGAGTTTACTGTAATGACACACAGTACATAACTCTGGCTACACCCATCTGTGACCCTGTTAACACATTATTATTATAACTACAGCATGATGGCATCAGTCAGGAAATTAATATAATCATATGTGCTTAGTGGAACTTCTCAAAACTGCAAACACTGATCATTAATTTCATTCAAAAACAGTATATTCTCATATAACAATTACAAACACCTTTTTGTGTGGTCGTTACAGAGAAATGAACCAAAACATGTATTTGTGAAAGAAAATCATAATTTTACTAGATAACATTAAAATATGAGCACATGTAAAGATGTCGCTGCGCATGCGCGGTGCGCTTCTCTCCGGCCGCCAGGCGGCGCTCACGAGACTCCGCGCTGCTGTGTGATCCGGGTCACTCTCTGCTCGGTCACTTCCGTGTTCCGTTCTGCACAAGGGCAAACTCTTCTGTCTGATAGTCTGGTCGTCTGTCTCAGCCATGGCTCGACAGCTGCTCAGAGGAGCTCTGAGAGGATATTTCACCTCGTCGTTCCGGATGGGATCCGATCAGGTAATGTTTCTGAAGACTCTTCTCAGCATCAGTTTGTGTTCGAGAGAGATGCTCGAGACAACTGCAACAGTGCAGACATGACCAATATATACAGCGCGTGCAGTGAAAGAGGCATAAACGTGTCTGAAAACCAGAGCATTTATTTATTCATTCATGTTTTGCTATAATGAACTTTACATGGTGTGTTGTTGCGCAGGTACTTTGAATGGTTTAGGCCTATTATGGATAATTATAACAGTAAACCACCATCAGGTGGCGCTAAATCCCGATCTTAATGAGTGATTCATTCAAACGATTCGTTCAAATCATTCAGAACCGAGGCGAGTCACTGTCTTTATGAATGGATCATTGAATGATTGCTTCATGATTAATCAAGAACAGATTCGCTCTCTTTTGGAACTAATATAACAATATAGTTTGACACAGTAAGAACTTCTTGTTTGTTGATCTTAATCACACACACACTAATTAATTACATCATATCTATATCATAACGATGCTTTTGGACTCTCAAAATGTGTTTTTGTTTGTTTCTTGCAAAATGAGTGACATAATCAATAATGTCAGCTTGCATATCATTAAAACAACAATTACAGTATTATAATAGACAATAAATAACGCACACCCGATGTTTTTTATTCTATTATTCTTAGACCGGAAACACTGGGAAGAATGAGGAGTAACAGTTTTGTAAATAATAATTATTTCTTGGATTTTCAGTCCGATTAATAGAAAAATAATAAAGCTTTAAATCAGGGGCGGCGTTAGGGGTGGGCTAAGGGGGCTGGAGCCCCGAATGTTTTTATTACCACCATGCCATCAATGAGTTTTCATGCCCAATAAAATAATTTATATTAGAATTTAAATAAATAAATAAATATCTCTCGACTCTCACGTCTACATTGTCTGTCAATTTACGCGTTGTCATTCACACCCGACGAAAACCGGCCACTGAGTCTAGTGCTTCTGACTGACATGTGAACTGGCCAACCATCGATGAGCGTCTGTACGATCCAGCCAATGAAATGAGATCTTTTGGA